>NC_091129.1:9791702-10091702 GCF_040183065.1 Periplaneta americana | reverse complement strand
GGAGAACGAGGGGAATACAAAGAGAACAAGGAGAATATAAGGAGAACAAAGGGAATACAATATGAACAAGGAAATACAAGGAGAACGAGGGGAATACAAAGAGAACAAGGAGAATATAAGGAGAACAAAGGGAATACAATATGAACAAGGAAATACAAGGAGAACGAGGGGAATACAAAGAGAACAAGGAGAATATAAGGAGAACAAAGGGAATACAATATGAACCAGGAAATACAAGGAGAACAAGGGGAATACAAAGAGAACAAGGAGAATATAAGGAGAACAAAGGGAATACAATATGAACAAGGAAATACAAGGAGAACAAGGGGAATACAATATGAACAAGGAAATACAAGGAGAACAAGGTGAATACAATATGAACAAGGAAATACAAGGAGAACAAGGGGAATACAAAGAGAACGAGGAGAATATAAGGAGAACAAAGGGAATACAATATGAACAAGGAAATACAAGGAGAACAAGGGGAATACAATATGAACAATGAAATACAAGGAGAACAAGGTGAATACAATATAAACAAGGGAATAAAAGTTTAACAAGGGGAATACAAGGAGAACAAAGGGAATACAATATGAACAAGGAAATACAAGGAGAACGAGGGGAATACAAATAGAACAAGGAGAATATAAGGAGA
The DNA here is from genome assembly GCF_040183065.1 of Periplaneta americana. NCBI lineage: Eukaryota > Metazoa > Arthropoda > Insecta > Blattodea > Blattidae > Periplaneta > Periplaneta americana. The sequence goes on along the minus strand of NC_091129.1, from coordinate 10,091,047 downwards.
ACAAAGGGAATACAATATGAACAAGGAAATATAAGGAGAAGAAGGGGAATACAAAGAGAACGAGGGGAATACAAGGAGAAGAAGGTGAAATAAAAGTTTGACAATGGAAATACAAGGAGAACAAGGGGAATAGAAAGAGAACGAGGGGAATATAAGGATAACAAGGTGAATACAATATAAACAAGGGAATAAAAGTTTAACAAGGGGAATACAAGGAGAACAAGGGGAATACAATAGGAATACGGGAATAGAAGGAGAAGAAGGGGAATACAATAGGAACAAGGAAAACACATGGAGAACAAAGGGAATACAGGAATATGGAATACAAGGAGAACGAAGGAAACACAGGGATAACAGAAGAATGCAAGAGAACAAGAGAAATGCTAGGAGAACAAGGGGAATACTACACAAGTCAAGTAAACCAGCATTGGTATAAGAGGAGTGAGGGAGACTTTCTGTGTGGGTGAAACACACCAATACTTGCTACACCGTATCTGTGTTCTATCGACTCTGGACGTCCAGTGATTAAGAACGATTTGTCACCTGTCTGGGGGACTACGGACTTCGGCATGAGGCACTCGAGCAACTGGGGCAGGGTCCGGATGAATCATGCGCCACGCCGCCGGCATATCGCATGTCTGTCCAATTATATAACAACTCATTACATGTCCAGATAAATTTACGAGAGAAAAAACACACTTATGTTAGTGTTATGACCTTTTCACTCTAGTCACTGACCGCATTTTATATCGAATCTGTTTCTTCGTAGAAGTTGCTTGATTGCCACTCATCGTCTCAAACATGAAGAATTTTAATTGCACTGATTCTTGATGCATAATTAAACATATTTTTATTATTATTTTATTCTTATAATAAAACTGTACATTGACGTGAAAATGTTAGCAGAACATCCACGAACGATTAGGAAAAACACAGGAATATCATTTAAAGCAAGCAAGGAGATAGATTTGAAAGTAAACACCGAAAACACAAATTATGTGATTATGTCTCGTGACCAGAACATAGTACGAAATGTAAATATGAAAATTGGAAATTTAATTTTTGAAAAGGTGGAAAAATTCAAGTACCTTGGAGCAACAGTAACAAATACAAATGACACTCGAGGGGAAATTAAACGCAGAATAAATGAGTCGTTCAGAACGGAAGTGGTGTAAGTCAAAATCGGGTAGTGAGGGTTAAAGTAAACATTCTGTAAAATACAGTGCAAAGTAGCAATTAACATTCAATTTATTTAAACTATTAGTAGTCAGTGGATAGCAAAAAGGACATATTAATTGCTACTTTGCGCTGTATTTTACAGAATTTTTTACTTTAAACCTCATTACCCAATTTTGACTTACATCACTTTTGCTCCGAACGGCTCAAATATGGGAAATGCGGGTATTATTCGGTTGAGAAGCTTTTATCGTCCAGTCTGCTCTCAAAAAAGTTGGAGGTTAGAATTTATAAAACAGTTATATTAGTGGTTGTACTGTACGGTTGTAAAACTTGAACTCTCATTTTGAGAGAGGAACAGAGGTTAAGGATGTTCGAGAATAAGGTGTTTAGGAAAATATTTGGAGCTAAGAGGGATGAAGTTACAGCAGAATGAAGTTACACAAGGCAGAACAGCACGCATTGTATTCTTCACCTGACATAATTATAAACAATAAGTCAATACGACGTAAGAGATAGGCAGGGCATGTAGCACGTATGGGTGGATCTAGAAATGAATTAGTGTGTTAGTTGGGAGACCTGAGGGGAAAAGACCTTTGAGGAAGCCGAGACGTAGATGGGAGGATAATGTTAAAATGAATTTGACGGAGGTGGGATATGATGGTAGGGACTGGATTAATCTTCCTCAGGATAGGGACCAATGACGGGCTTATGTGAGGGCGGCAATGAACCTCTGGGTTCCTTAAAAGCTAGTGAAAAAAAAAATCCTGAAATTAATGATATTACTTACGGTTCATTTGTGTGTGTGTGCGTGCGTGTATAATGTTCTTGTTTTTGCATCCATGGTATTTTCAATATCCCGGCTAGAAGTCTGGAATACTGGTAATTTTATTTGCCGTATGATGTAAGATCTCGGATATTGAAATCATGTCACCTTTCGTTTGGATACAGATTTGTAAGAATGATTTTTATATATGTAAAACACACACACACACACACACACACACACACACGAGTTAATCTTAAGCACCGGTACTCCAAAAAAGAAAGCCAGAATGGAATACTAGGTTCAAAAATTATTTTCTAAAAATCGAAGACCACAAAATTTTGTTTTATAAAGAATCAGAAATGAAATAAAGTGACAGACTTCTCAATACAATTAATACAATTTATCCCTTAAGACTTCGTTTCTCAAACTATGGTCCGCGGACCACCTGTGGTCCTCGAGTTCTGTCCTTGTGGCCCTTCAAAAAAAAAAAAGACAGGAGTAAAAATAAAATTCAAACGAATTGCGTATCACACTATAGCTGAAAATCTCAGAGTTTGGAAATGACACATGGCAATCGGCTTTCACTTTTTCTCTCAGTACTAATATTTTATGAAATTTCTTACCCTACTCGTCTACCCATTTCCCAATCTACTCTCAGCAACAAAAGAGGGATTTAAAGCACTATGAACGTGGCGTTTCCCTGCACATCTGGCGCCGAGCCAGGGACCACCCGAATTCATAACAGAGGACCGAACCTTTTCATGTATTGATGATTTTCTTAATAGCTTTGCCGACACCCAGTCTGCACATTGAAATGGGCACGTAATGTACTTCGTACACCAATAATAGAACGTGCCAAATTCCATCTTTACTTGTTGAAAATCGGGCATGTTTCTGCATTAATTTTTTATTTGTTTTTCCAGATGACGATATAAGAAATTTTAGACTCCGCCTATTTTAAAATCCGACAGGTTTACGTTTTACACTTGTGTGTTTCGTCTCTAAGTGCCGTTTCAATTTCGCGGGTTTCATACACTCGTTTGAAAGCACTTCGTAACAAACAACGCATTGAGGTTTTGGTTCACTCTCATTGCTATACCAAGTAAATCCAAGTTCCAAATAACTCTTGTCATATTTACGAAAGTATTTTTCCTTTGAATAGCTACCACTAGGACTAGATATTTCTTTAATGGCACTATAATTAATATATTTTTTCACATACAGCTACTGAACTATTAGCACTGCCTAAATGAAGCGTATCATCATTTTCCTTCTTTTCAAAGATCCGGATCGAAGCCAGTTTTCCATTATTTATAATGGGCACTATTTAACAGAGACATGGACAACTACTGGCGTAAGAAGGATTTCAAACAACTAACTGCTAACAGGCAAGCGATGAATCAACAATGCACAGAATTTGTTATAAGTTACTTGTGATTCGCTACAAAAAATCTATATATATATATATATATATATATATATATATATATATATATATATATAATTTGAACTGGTAATGGAAATTACGGGAAAACGGCTGAACGGATTTTAATAAATGGCCCCTCATTTTGAAGCTTGGAACCCAAAGTTTTTCGGAAAAGTAGTAGTTTTGAGTGAAATGTCAATTTTCCTACACAATTTTCCTATTTTCAAAAATCCATCTGTTGTCAGTTTTGAGAACTAATTTTATCGAATCACGGCCGACTTGTTTAACTTTCAGAACAAAACACACACTACAATAAATAGGCTATTACACGAAGGCCATGACCTGCAGGATTCCCGATATATTTAGGGCTCAATTCAATTTGTTATTAAAAACTGATTCTGCAGTGTCTAATAATTTTCTGAGTACAACTATGTATTGGATATTCAAATCTACGAAACTTGAGGTGGTTTGATGACATTATTATCATTAGAAATTAAATATTATTATAGTTAATATCATGATTAATCTATTTTTCATTAATTGTACATAATATTGATGCTATATTGATGACATGAAAGTGAAACGTTTTGAGGTTATGTAAGTAAATGTAGACAATATCTTAATTTAGATCTTCATTTCTATAATTTACTGAGTGGCTGCTATATATAACTACAAAACTTAAGTAAGATAATAATATTATTAAAAATCAAATATTTTTATACTTATTAGCCCAGTGTGGTTGGGTCTTTTTCATATACTTAATGGCGGTGTAGTATAGATATTGATATGTGTATAGATATTGATATGTGTCATTGTCTTCAGCGCAAAAATTACAGTTCCTAAGGAAAGATTAAAAGATATTACTTACTGATAAAATAAGAGGCCTAGAAAATTTTGTAGTCTCCAGATCATTTCAGCAAGATCTCTTACTAGGATAAAATGATTTTACGCTCTACATTTCAAGTTCTACATGCAGCAGCTATACGAAAATGCTATTGTTCGAAAGCTTAGCAAACCTGACATTTTTTTAACTTTCGCCTACAATCCACAATGACCTGAAATAGCTACTGCTATCGTCCTGACATTGATACTTGCGTTTTCGCGTTGAAACTCAAAAACTGAAGTTGGATAGGTTCAAGCGAAAGTATTTGGCCTAAAAAAAATCCATTCAGAGGGAGTATGTTTCATTATTATGGAAGCAAATAACTATTAAAAAGACAAGTATTCTTCATTGAAAATAAATCTGAAAAATTTTTATTTGAACGTCTAATGAACTTAGTTTGCAGCAGCATTTGCTGCACAAGCCACTAGTATAATTATAAAAGTATTATAATTAATTAATTCTATTTTAAAATATGGGCCTAAGTATACTGGTATTAAAATATGCTACAAAAATGATAAATTTGCTTTCGAAGGGAACAAGAGTAAGGTGGTCCGCGGAACTGTTCTATCTTAAAAATGTGGTCCCCACTTCAAAAAAGTTTGAGAAACGCTGCCTTAAGAGAATGGGGAAGAAAACAAAACTTCCATCAGTTCAGACAGCTACTAGAATCAAGTAACAGATCTCAAGAATGCAACACCGTTCCCAGCCTATTCGATCGTCAGTGTAATGAACTAAATAATGATGTCGAAAGAAAAGTAGTTTGTGTCGAAGTATTGCATTGAAGTATTGAATACAAGGTGAAACGTGCAGCCTTTAATACCGGCATTCATTCCACAACGATATCAATAGCAGATTGATTCGAAATCAATATAATATATCCGGGAGATATTTGAACATTATTATAACTCAATTTCTACACACCTCAATTAAGTGTTTTAAAGCTGCAGTGTACATATTGCTGGGGATTTTCCTGGCAATGCTACTATATTAAAAATAGTAGAATGTATACTTGATTTAGATCATGAATCAAAATAACTGGTGAAATTGGTATAGAACACTGTTCAATGTAGAATAAAAACTCAAAAAAGTTTCATATCCATTGTTCAAGAATTAAATCAGAAAATCAATATCCCGAATTTAAAAGAAAACTTACAAATTAAACCAAACCCTTTAATTCTATTAAATATAGAGTATAATCTAAATTTAACAGAAGAAATACTGAAATCAGAAGTAACACTGAAATAATGAAACAATTGTCTTTAGAGACAATTAATATTAGGTACCCTCCACAAAACTGGCTTCATTTATACACCGACGGATCCTTGATCTCCAGAGAACAAGGTGCTGGTGCAGGTGTTACGTGCTGTCTCTTCTTACTTTATAGATCTTTTGGATATGGAACAACAAGTTTTGATGGTGAAATCATTGCAATAAGTGAAAGTCTCAGGAATTTTCTATGCCACATCAATAAATTTAAGAATGCAGTTATATTGTCAGACTCCAAAGCAGCTATTCTATCAATAGTCTCTAAACACACACCTTCATCTCAAACAGTAGAAATAACTAAAATGCTCTCTCAATTAATATCACTCAATAAAAGAATTGTATTCCAATGGATACCATCCCATTGTGGAATCCTGGGAAACGAGAATGTGGATGCTTTAGCAAAGAAGGGCAGCACTGCTACTTACAGACCTGTTACTAAATCTACGTATTACTCTGTGAAGAGATTTATTAAATCTACATACTTAGACTTCAACAAACAAAATTTGATAATACAATCTCAAGGGAAAAAATGGAACTCTCTGCATCATAATCCACAGTTAATTCCCGATTTACCACGAAAATCGTCTGTAGCTGCATTTAGATTGGCAACAGGCCATGATTGTTTGGTCAAACACCTGCATAGAATTGGAATATATCAGTCCCCTAACTGCCTATTGTGCAACTCAAACCAAGCAATGGATTCGGAACACAACAAAATCTGTGCTCCAGTGGCTGACCATGACAATATATTTGAAACATATTGGAGTGCAAGAGATCAAATGACTTATTGTCAAACGCTTGGCATTAGAAAACAACAACAACACTTTTCAACGTTCCAACCATGTCCTATTGTTCCAGTGATTGAGGGTAGTTGTAGAGAATTCTTTTACGTTCGATTCTTTATCGTTTATTATTACAAAATCTTCACCGGTATTTATTTTCACGTTCTTTTGTTCCACGGCACTATGAAAATCTCCGAGTGATTTAGGTAAGGATGGTCGAATAGACGACTTAGCATTTTAAAACGTTTCGTTTAATTAACTCAATGTCGGATTTATCCACAGTTTAAACATCACCATTAGCTCAGAATTCCATTTTCAATAATTTGATCGGGCAGGCACACAATCATGTACTTACTGCTTTTCTTTTAATTGAATTACTTAAGTTCTGTCGATTTAAGGGGATACTATGGTCAAACAATAGTAACTATTTCGTTTATATGACGTCATTCCATTTTCGGCCAATGAAATGTAATGAAATTTTGAATTCCAACCAATCACAGTCATACAACACGACAATTTCTGCAGGTCGATTTATCACTATTTATCGCGTGGTCGTTCTTTTGTTTAGTCAGCGTCGCCAACTGTTTCCACCTAAATCGATGAGCATGAATCCATCGTACTAAATAAAGTACGAAATCCTACTTCCACATCTACATCTTCATCTTCTAATTCCATGTCCATTGTATCTAAAGAAAATTACACTCCTTCATAACAATTTTTCATTTAATTAATAATATATTATTCAGGTTATTTGTAATTATATTATAAAATGTTTAAATTAAATTATGATTTCAGCAGATAATGAAATCGTATTTGTTATAACAAAAGAAAAGCGCAGTACATGTAATTAATATTTAAAACCTGTATTTCGTTTTTCTCAATTGGCATTACTGAACAACATTCAATTTCTTTATTGTAGTAATCGTTATTCATTTATTTCGACTTCACAATGTCTGAATAGGTTAAGTATTCATAAATATACAATATTATTAATATTTTGTGAGCGAATTTTATGGATATATTATTTACATTTTCATTTTAATCACGGAATAGTCCTAATAAATGTCACTCGAGGCCTGAGATTACTGTAGAAAAATTAATAATATCCATTTTTATATGTTCGTAATTATATTTGAACGTTCTAGTTTCATAATGATTTCATTTCCTATTTGAGAGCCCTTCAAACTGTGTCACGTGACTTTTATATATTGTAAGAGAGAAAAAAGGAATTGGAAACAATTACAAAATGCTCCCTGTGGCTATACAGAACGATCCCCGCTCTAATCCAAAATCTTCACCGTTTTAAAGTATCTTCCTCTATAATCAAATGTGGCTAAACATACGATGCCTGAGTGAGATGAGAGAAATACAGGAACGTCATTTTATTTTTACTTCAATTTTTATTGTACCTGAGTTTTTTAATGTACTTCACTCCCACCCCTTCTACTAATGAAGATCAACCGTCCTCCACACAGATCCAAGACCGCATATACAGTCATAGTAGCCTTACGATCACAGTAAACAGTACGTTTCAAAAATATGTTCGCGTTTTCCAGTGACGAAAGAGCTTTCAATATTGAATCATTTTCTCACAGGTACTGTCGTCCATTTGCCTACGTCGCATCCCGGTTTCCCCCACCAGCTTTTATTCTCCAGCTAGTGGCTGGGTTGTCTTAGCTCTTTTCTGAAAACATTAATTTCTGTTAGGAATTGGACGTCTAAGTAATATTATACAACAATTTAAAATAATTCAAATGAAAGGGTCTTGTTACGTAATTAACTGTCACGTGATTTCCCCCCTTTCTACGACCCTACGACAAAACCCCTCGGACGGACAGTAGATAGTATGTCTGAGTAATTTTATCTTTTCGGATCGGGCAGAAGTGAAGATTGAATTTACAGTACGTAAGGTACTTTTTATAGAGTAGGTACTGAATTATTTCAACATGAGTTACTAGTACGAAGGACGAAACTGGTACTTGAAATTTTAGGTACAATAGTCTATAGTGCGACTATAGTCTACATATCATCATTAAATCCAGACGTTTGAGATGGGCAGGGCATGTAGCACGTATGGGCGAATCCAGAAATGCATATAGAGTGTTAGTTGGAAGACCGGAGGGAAAAAGACCTTTGGGGAGGCCGAGACGTAGATGGGAGGATAATATTAAAATGGATTTGAGGGAGGTGGGATATGATGATAGAGACTGGATTAATCTTGCACAGGATAGGGACCGATGGCGGGCTTATGTGAGGGCGGCAATGAACCTTCGGGTTCCTTAAAAGCCATTTGTAAGTAAGTAAGTAAGTCTATAGTGCGATAATATGCACAAAAGAACTGAAGACTGTATCGAAATAAACATCAACCATTTTTAAAAAATGTTTTTAAATATCCATATTATGATTATTTTTTAATTTAACTTCATTCTCTATATTGTACGCTAATGTGCTGTAGACAGTATAATATACACTGCATAATGAATACGTCCACATGGACAGCTCACTTCGTGAGTAAAAACACTCATTGTTAATGCTGTACTGTATTTTGATTAAACAAAAACCTAATGAAAATGATCAAACTCAAAAACGCAATATTTCCTAGTTTACGTAAATGGATGAACTACTTTTCTTCCCTCCTATACCTAGTAAAGTGATTTGTTTGTGTATTACGCCAGTATCATCGAACTCCAGTCGTGGAAGAGGGTATCAAACGGCGTTGATCCAGAGGTATAGGCAAGCTAATATTAAAAAGTTAGTAAAAATAAAATTATGTCCCTGTATTATGTCTAATGCCGTTTTCTCGACTTACAAATTGTAAGCAGTTTCTTAAATAACAGTTGTTGTCAGATTGGGCTGAAACTTTTCACACAGGTCAATGAAATGTTAATAAATAAAATTTAATCAGCATTTATATTGAATTCCTTCGGGGTATATTCATATTGTACTTACAAGAGAACGGTCAACATTGGAAGGTTACGTAGGATCTTCAAATTTTGCACACTGATATGTCTTATTTATGTTAAGATGTGCCAAAAAAAGTTGCGAAAATAATACGCAAGGTATTAAAACGATGTTCCGAATATCGCTGTCAATCTCGTACATGTAGCGTCTGGCAGAGATGAGGGAGAAGCAAGATTGCAACTCATCCTTCGTGAGCAGCAGAGTTAAATAGGGTCTGTCATTACGAACAAAATAAGAACTGATTTCATGGGATTAAACTCACAGTATATTAAATTGGTAAGGTATGTTCAATTGTCTCCCAAATTAAACCTATAGCAGTAATTTTACAATAAGCAGGAATCTATACTAATAATAAATCTGTAGCCGAAATTTTTCTGGTAATTTTAGATTTTCAAAAAATAATTGATCCTAACATATATAATTAACCGCTCTGAAACCGAAAATCGCTTTTTTGAAATTTTTGTTTGTATATCTGTCTGTCTGTCTGGATGTTTGTTACCTTTTCACGTGATAATGGCTGAACCGATTTATATGAAAATTGGAATATAAATTAAGTTCGTTGTAACTTAGAATTTAGGCTATATGGCATTCAAAATATTTTATATTAAAGGGGGGTTACAAGGGGGCTTGAATTAAATAAATCGATATATCTCCCTTATTATTAATTTTCATGAAAAATATTACATAACAAAAGTTTCTTTAAAAATAATTTCCGATAAGTTTTGTTCCATGCAAAGTTTGATAGGACTGATATTTAATGAGATAAATGAGTTTCAAAATTACAATAACAACGCCATCTAAGGCGGTGTAATGAAATAAAAAACAAATGACTTCGTCTATAAGGGGCCTTGGACAACAACAATCGAAAGCTATGAAACATAGCCTACAGAGAATGTTTCTGTGTTTGTATGAAGTAATATCGGAAGCTAAATTAACCGATTTGTATAATTAATTATTAAATCACCAATGGATAGTGTAGTTTCTCTAGATGGACATAATGCTATAACGTTATTACAGGAACTTCTGAGTGAATCGAGGACAGGTAAGATTAAAATAGCTTCTGATGCACAGAAAACTTGATAGGCATTCGTTTCCTGTATTTCCTAAAATAATTTTTATGACCAAATGAATGGTCTCTAAATTAAAATGATCGCATTTTAATTTTTTAATACATTTTAAATTAAGTAACATAATAAACGATTTATCCTTCTATCAAACACGAATGTTCCCTTGATCAAATGTCATATTTTAATTATGTAATTAGTTTACATTTATTTCTAACGGGTGCAGCGGAGCGCACGGGTACAGCTAGTACACAAATATAATACAAAGCCCACCAATACAGGTTCGTATTTCTTAGAACCTGTCCCATCCCTTCTTTATTTCTCTTATTCGGTCTTTCCACCCCTTCTGGTTGTCTATACACACTACAGTCTACTGAACATAAGTAGAACAAAACTGTGAATTGTTCATGCAGTGATGAAAGCACAAATTCTTATTTCACCACGCACAGAAAATAAAACTGTTGTTTCTGATCCTACGCAGTATATTTTTAATACGTAATATATTTAATGGACTCAGTTTTTATGTTCAGAACCAGTGATTTAAACTACTGTCCTTAAAAACATACGCTAGGATGGTAAGAAGTTCAGGAAGAATTATGTCACAGTCCCGTCGCTCTAATTTCCGGCAGCAAATCACGTTGCAGGTGTGCTTCTTGTGATTCGCTGATGAAGACGTCATGCATTTCCTAAGGCTGAATAAATACTGAATATAATCGCCCGCCATTTTGGCTCTTTCGTTGGCGTTCGCAGAAAGCACACGAAGACGTTATTTGCCGCTCAATTATTTGCTGAATTACAGTGCGTTTGATTTATTATCACAGGAGCTACGACATCATAATGTTTAACGGTGTGGCAAATAGATTCCTCGTATGGTAGCTCGGCAACGAAAGAACAAAAATGGCGAACAATACTACCTACCTAGATTTTATAGAGCCTTGACTTCCTAAGACGTAAGCAAAGAGGAGGAGTCACGCCGGGAATAACAGCGTCGCGACTATAGATGATAAACTTGTAGTAATCAATTATGCTATGACTCAGCAATTACTGTGTGTTATATTTTTCATTTTGTCTCTTGTGCTCAACGTAAAATAAATGTAATAATCAGGGAAAGGATTTATATGTAAATACATATTTACTTATAAAGCTAATATAATTTATATTTTGCATTATCTTTATGTTTCACAATGTGTAGGGTTGAAAAATCCTACTTTTATTTTCCATATTTTTCCATATTTTAGAGTTTAGTACATATTTTCGTTAATTTCCATATATTTTCCATATTTCATATAAAACAGTCCATATTATATTAGGTTTAACAATAAAACAAAACAAAATTCCATTAACTTTTAAAAATACATTTCAACAATAGAGATTTAAACACATGTTCAGTAATCCCTTTAACATCAGAGTTATTTGAAAATTAGCAGTCCTATCAACAATGGGAAAGTAAGTTACAAAACTGTATTAATTTAATTTAAAATTTTTAACAGACTTCAGTTGTGCAGCTCAACAGTTAAATGCCAGTCAGAGTACACATAGGTTCAGTTTTGTAAATCATACTATAAAGACGGTAAATATGCCAAAAGTACGTCATTCAGTCAATTTAAAATCAAAACTAACAAGTTACATTTCAGAATTTAAAGAAGATGGTTTATCAACTGACAATAAAATATTATTTTGTAATTTGTGTCAGTGTGCAGTATCATCTACACAAAAGTTCCTGGTGCAACAACACATTACAACTAGTAAACATCAGGCCAACAAACAACTAAATTCCAAGCAGAGACAATTGTTTTTAACACAACCAACAACATCGAATGTAAGATCTGAGTTTAACATCGACCTGTGCCGTTCTCTCATCTCTGCTGATATTCCTCTCTACAAACTAAAGAATAAAGTCTTCAGGGAATTCCTTGAAAAATATACTCAACATACAATCCCGGATGAGTCAACACTTAGGAAGACGTATGCTCCATCCATCTACGATGAGACAATACAGAAGATAAGAGATGAAATTAAAGATAGTTCAATTTGGGTTTCCATTGATGAGACTCCCGACAAAGAAGGTAGACTTGTTGGTAATGTAGTTATCGGTTTGTTAAGTGAACAATATTCTGAACGAATTCTTTTACATTGTGATGTTCTAGAAAAGTGCAATAACAAAACTATAGTTAAACTGTTCAACGAAGCTATGGGTATCCTGTGGCCAAAGGGTATTATGTACGATAATGTGTTATTCTTTATTAGCGATGCTGCCCCTTATATGGTCAAAGCTGGACAAGCATTATCTGTTGTATATCCTAAATTGACTCATTTTACTTGTGTGGCGCATGCATTTCATCGTGTGGCAGAAGTGGTCAGAGACAATTTCCCTAAAGTAGATTTGTTGATTTCATCAGTGAAAAAAGTATTTCTCAAAGCTCCCAGTAGAGTTAACGTGTTGAAAGAAATGTACCCTGAAATTCCATTGCCACCAAAGCCAATTTTAACTAGATGGGGTACATGGCTAGAAGCAGTTGAATATTATGCCGAACATATAGACTCTATTAACAATGTTCTCCTTGCATTGGACTCTGAAGATGCAGTCTCAATTGATACTGCGAAAACAGTTACCTGTGACATAAGTGTGAAGAATGACTTAGCTCACATTCAGCATACATTTTCATGCATCATAAAAACGCTCAAAAGTCTCCAAAATAGGCACCTTTCACTATCTGAAAGTTTTGAAATTATAAATAGTACTGTGGAACAACTGAATCGTGGTAGAGGTAAAGTTGCAGATGCAGTAAGAGCTAAGGTGGACACTGTACTTTCAAAAAACCCTGGATATGAAGAACTACAAAAGGTTGTTGCTGTGATGAGTGGTGAATCAACAGTGAAGATTAACTTGGACTTATCCCCAGCAGACATTGTGAAATTGAATTATGTACCAGTTACTTCTTGTGACGTCGAACGCTCTTTTAGTCAGTATAAATCTATCCTCAGAGACAATAGAAGAAGATTCACTTTTCAGCACTTGAAAGAAATGTTTGTAACCTATTGTTATGGTAACAGACAATAAAAATTGTGTTTTGTTGAAACTACATTGGAAGATAAGGTACGTCCATTATATTTTTTGTTTAGTTTGATTAAAATGTACCAATATTTAACGTACATAGTCATTTTTTTATAATTTTAAGTCCATATTTAATTCCATATTTTGGTAAAAATCCATATTTAATTCCATATTTTGGTAAAAATAACTACATATATATTTACATATTTCATATATTTTTAGTCCATATAAATCCGTTCCCTGGTAATAATTATATGAATACAATAAACACTTTCTTTAAAGAATCCAGTGTGAAGTTACCTTCAAACCTCAAAATTATTTTATGCTCGACCATGCCGAAATGTAGTAATTATACACCTGGTAGCAGTCCTTTAATGCATGTCATTAAAGTACACCTACAGTATTCATTAAAGTTCAGGTTTTCGATTATTCTCGGATATGCAATCGAAAGACAACGAGGGAAACTTCACGGAGGCTGGAAATCCAATACTGTCGCAGAAGGTTATGTTCTGTTACTATAATAATTAGCGTTAATTGTAAATAATATTCAAATAAATTCAATTTGTCGTCTCGTTTTTCAATTCTAAATCAATTTCCAGGTTATATCAAGATTAGTTCATGTTATTCTTTACATTACATCAAGGTCAATGACAATATTGTTCCTCGGAAAAAAATCGATACTTTCGCGTCTGCGCACATCTCACAATATACCAGCTATGCACAAGGTCACTTCCGATCTTCAGTCAGATACAAATAAAATGAATACTTCTGAATAGAAATATGGTCGAGCATAAAAAGTCGTATGAAACTTGCCTATAATGGTAATTAAGACGCTCGTATGAAAATTATGAAACTCGTTTGCGCTCGTTTCATAAACAAACATACTCGCGTCTTAATTACTATCATTATAGGCTCGTTGCATAATGTACTATTAAGTACTGTATACAACGTGAATTCTCTATTCAATTACTAACTAACCAAATTGATAACTTGCCTTTATTTTAGGAATTATGAATCGATGTAACCCTCTCTCTTTTAAACACACAAAAAAACTATTAAGTAAGCATTATTTTCAATAGTAACTTGAGATTTTTTTAATTGATTAACATAATTTAATTCAAGTTACTAATTGCTCGTGTATATGAGAATATGGTGAAAGCTTTCATCACGCGCTCAATTAGACTAGTATGGTAGACTATTCAATTTCTCTCAAATTAAACCTGCAACTCTATATAGCTACAGTAGCCTACGCTGTTATGTTCGATGTCAGACTCCGTACATGCCTTCTTTCGAACGACAGCATCAGGGCTTTCGAAATACCAAACTACTACTAATATTTCAAGTACTCTTTAACTGTCTTATAGATCGATTTCGAACATTTTTTCGTAGAATAGATAAATGCAACTTTTCATTGTACAAAATGTGAAGGCTCTATCAAACTTTCCAGTATTGAACGTTTCCTTGTTAAATTAAAATATGCTGTAATAGTAAATTCATGAAATTAAAAAAAAATAATGTGAGAGACTGTTTAAACTGAACTCAAAAAGCTAATTAATTTTGATTCCCATGACTAGAGCCCGGATGTTTAGGCATTATAACAGTTAAAATAGGCAGTCAAAAAAGGCACAATTATCGTTGAAAAAGGCATTCTAAATTTTAAAAAGACATAATATATTTTAGCAATAAATTTTAATTACATCAACATAACTCACATATTTACTTCATAGGTTACACATGTTGACTTCTAAAAGATTTTGTTCGTGATTAACTGTCTTTTCACAAACCTTACACAACAAAACTGTTCCATCGGTTGAAAACACATGGGCACCAAATTCACTAGCGTAGGCATGAAGTTTACTTTTCAATGGTTTACTGAATTTAGGCATTCTAGCTAACCGATCTTATACCTTCTGTCAGCCGACAATAACTGACTGTTCCTCACTCAAATTTCTTTCTCCTAAAATAATAAACACGTGTAGCAGAAAATTGTAACAGTAAGATTTGAAAATATGAAAGCGAATAATTGAAAATGCTACGTGACAACTTCTATGAGAACGAGCTTAATATTTAAAATTATAAAGCTGATTGTTGGTATCGTGAAGACATGACAATATTATATTTGTAACTGTGGATTGTCGATCATTATTCATAATACATCAATCGTATTAAAGCACGATTATTAGCAGATTAAGCACCGAAATTAATTACTTTTATTTAATATTGTTAGTAAAGTTAATTGTTTCAAATATTTAAATTTCATACGCATTATAATTAATTAGAAAATTCCAAATAAACAAGAAATATTGCTTTAAAATTATATAAAAAAAAGCATTTAGTAAGAAACACCTTAAAAAAAGGCAAAATAGGCAAAATAAAAATTGGCCCTATCACTTTTATTTACTCCAAATCACATTTATATCTATGCAAATAATGATTTACTTCCATGTACTAAAGAAAAGGCATTTTGCCAAACATCCAGGCTACTCATGACTATTTTCAAGTTTTCGAGCAAATATGAACTAAAAATTAAAAAAAAAAAACTTCGTCGCAATGAGCCATTTTAGTGACATAAATATAAAATATATTTTTAAATATAATTTCATTACTATTAATCCTAATGGCACCAAATGTTGTATAGATGATAGTATTGTAGTGATGTTTACGTAGTTTAAAATTCATATTTTTGTAATGAAAATTGTAGGAGTTTTAAAAATACATAAGCGCCCCATGAAGTTTTTACCACATAGCCTATCATAGTTATGTTCTGAAAATGGTTCTATTATTAAATTATTATTTACAGTTTCTATAAAAGACTTACGTGTTTTTGCAGTGCAGGCCCGACGTTCTGTTTCACCGGTGAGTTCTAGCGGCGTTGAAACCTGTAGCCATCTCCTTCCTACGAGCAATGTATTCTGTCCCTTTTCACTGAGCATAGACTTCATGTTACTCCACTAACTTCTTAGCGATGTTCTCTCGCGTCCCTACGTTTCCTGACTGAAGTCAGCCGTCATTTAGTGTGCGTTCACCGGCTAGGCTGCTATGACATAAAATGAAGCGACATGCATCGTCTGAAAGCTCAATTCAGGATAATTTATGTTTGTTAGCTTTTTAAATCTGGTACACCCAATGTTGGACGCAACTTACTTGCCTCAGAATTGCTACCTCAAAATCGTAAGCAACGAACGGAACACGTCAGAGTGGAAAGCAAAACTTACTTGACCCCGAACTTCTTACCTGTTGGCTGGTTAGCTCAGAATAGATTGAAAAAGACGAAAAAAAGTAAGGGAAGAAAACCTTAGAATGACGAAACTAAAATAAAAACGCCGATCGGCTAAATTGGGCATTTCAATGTTTTAGTGTTTAAGGGGAGTTGGTCGTTATCGCATGCAAAATAATGGTAAAAATAGTCTCTATTCAAGCAGTCATAAATGTAATACTATTTATCAGAGGTCTTTCATTTTTGCTAGCTATGTGTGTATACATATTAAGCTTTAAAATGAAAAAGAATGGTTACTCTAGAGTAAATCTTTATCCTTAAATTAATTTTTTTAATTAAACACATATTTTAATAAATTCACAACATGTCTATGATTAGGTACACTCTATTCACTTATTATAGCACATATTGAATTGAAAATTTGACCACTTACTGCTAATAGATACTAAAGCATACCCTACTAAAATTATTCATTTATCTGTATATATTATGGGCATAGGGCTTATAGCAATCATCACAGTCAATAAATTTAAAAAAAATTGACAAAGATTAGTATAAGCCCTATGCCCATAATATTACAGATATTTTAATAATTTTAGTAAGGTATGTTTTAATATCTATTAGCAGTAAGTGGGAAAAATTTTAATTCAATGTGTGCTATGAGAAGTGAATAGAGTGTACCTAATCACAGGTATGTAGTGAATTTATATAAAAAAATATTTAAATTAAAAAATTAATTTAAGGGTAAGATTTACACTAGATTAACCATTCTTTTTTCATTTTAAAGCTTAATGTTTATACATAGGCCTATATCACTAAAAAAATGAAAGAGCTGTGATAAATAGTATTACATTTATGACTGGTTTAATATAGGCTATTTTTACCATTTCTTTGCATGCGATAACGTCCAATTCCCCTTAAGTCACATGAAATCCATGTATTGTGGGTCCCTATCACCACGGCATGGCGCGTCCTCAGGTTGCGGATCGAGGAGACGGCCTCCAGATATGGAGGGTAGCTGCGAATATATTGAATAAGCAGTCGTGGACAGCCGATGAGGGGTGATCCTCCAGCTTGAGGAAAAGCCTGTTATCATTCGGTTGAGAAGCTTTTATCATCCAGCCTGCTGTCAAAAAATCTCAAAGTTAGAATTTATAAAATAGTTATATTACCGGTTGTTCTTTATGGTTGTGAAACTTGGACTCTCACTTTGAGAGAGGAACATAGGTTAAGGGTGTTTGAGAATAAAGTTCTTATTGGGGCTAAAAGGGATGAAGTTACAGGAGAATGGAGAAAGTTACACAACACAGAACTGCACGCATTGTATTTTTCACCTGACATAATTAGGAACATTAAATCCAGACGTTTGAGATGAGCAGGGCATGTAGCACGTATGGGCGAATCCAGAAATGCATATAGAGTGTTAGTTGGGAGGCCGGAGGGAAAAAGACCTTTGGGGAGGCCGAGACGTAGATGGGAAGATAATATTAAAATGGATTTGAGAGATGATAGAGACTGGATTAATCTTGCTCAGTTTAGGGACCAATGGCGGGCTTATGTGAGGGCGGCAATGAACCTCCGGGTTCTTTAAAAGCCAGTTAGTAAGTAAGTCATATGAAATACAAATCTGCTATAAAATTTTAACTTAAAATGTTACTGTATCAGAGGCACTAGTCTGTCCACACTTGTGGAATAACGGTTAGCGCGTCTGGCCGCGAAACCAGGTGGACGGGGTTCGATTCCCGGTCGGGGCAAGTTACCTGGTTGAGGTTCTTCCGGGGTTTTCCCTCAACCCAATATGAGCAAATGCTGGTAACTATCGGTGCTGGACCCTGGACTCATTTCACTCGCATTATTACCTTTATTTAATTTAGACGCTAAATAACCTAAGATGTTGATACAGCGTCGTAACATAACCCGCTAAAAACATGTTTAAGATTATAATATAATGTAATATTATTACAATAATCTTTGATGTAAAATTTTAACTTAAAATGTTACTGTTTCATAGGCACATGCAATGTTTAAGCTCATATTACGATAATAATCTTTGATGTACAAAACTTAAAACACCGGTATATCTGAATAATGTCAAGGGAAAAATTGTTCCGGGGCCGGGTATCGATCCCGGGACCTCTGGTTGAACGTACCAGCGCTCTACCACTGAGCTACCCGGGAACTCCACCCGACACCATCTCAACTTTTCCCTTTATATCCACACAACTCGCTTGGGCTGACGAAACGCCAGAGACCCACAACGAGTGCACACAATCTCTGTGTGACTTCGAATTGTGGTTTTTTTTATTTATATATATATATATATATATATATATATATATATATATATATATATATATTTTATTTAACGACGCTCGCAACTGCAGAGGTTATATCAGCGTCGCCGGATGTGCCGGAATTTTGTCCCGCAGGAGTTCTTTTACATGCCAGTAAATCTACCAACATGAGCCTGTCGCATTTAAGCACACTTAAATGCCATCGACCTGGCCCGGGATCGAACCCGCAACCTTGGGCATAGGAGGCCATCGCTATACCAACTTGCCAACCAGGTCGACCAATTGTGGTTTTCTGTTAACGTACACAGTGACGTGAAATTATTCAAATCTGCTTTACAGGGAGCTTCACCTGAAAGACTAGATTTGCATAATATATACGTCACTGTGTACGTTAACAGAAAACCACAATTCCAAGTCACACAGAGATTGTGTGCACTCGTTGTGGGTCTCTGGCGTTTCGTCAGCCCAAGCGAGTTGTGTGGATATAAAGGGAAAGTTGAGACGGTGTCGGGTGGAGTTCCCGGGTAGCTCAGTGGTAGAGCGCTGGTACGTTCAACCAGAGGTCCCGGGATCGATACCCGGCCCCGGAACAATTTTTCCCTTGAAATTATTCAAATCTGCTTTACAGGGAGCTTCACCTGAAAGACTAGATTTGCATAATATATACGTCACTGTGTACGTTAACAGAAAACCACAATTCCAAGTCACACAGAGATTGTGTGCACTCGTTGTGGGTCTCTGGCGTTTCGTCAGCCCAAGCGAGTTGTGTGGATATAAAGGGAAAGTTGAGACGGTGTCGGGTGGAGTTCCCGGGTAGCTCAGTGGTAGAGCGCTGGTACGTTCAACCAGAGGTCCCGGGATCGATACCCGGCCCCGGAACAATTTTTCCCTTGAAATTATTCAAATCTGCTTTACAGGGAGCTTCACCTGAAAGACTAGATTTGCACCGGTATATCTGTAATACAGGTACCGCTCTTAGTCCAAGTTCAACATCGGAAATACGATACGAACTTCCTAGCTGTCATTACAATAGAAATGAAAACATTTTCTTGAAAACAAATATGGGTTTAATATTATGTGCCACATACAAAATACACTATTATATTCACAAAGTTGTTGTACATCTGATGATAGTAAGAAATACTGTATCATATTTCATATTTGCTCCAGTAACGTCTTCTGACGTTGAACGAATATTTTCAGAGTACAAATATTGTTTTTTTTTCTGAACATAAAAGGAGTATTTCTTTTGACAAAATGAAAATGTTCATTGTTAGCCTATTTGTTATAATGAGGCTAGAATCATAATTGTATATTTTGTATGCTATTTTTATGTGTAAATTATTTTAGATTGGGAATCGGTAGAGATATAGTACAAGCTCACACAACTTAACAGTTTCGGTACCAACTTCCTAGCTCTGTAAAGTTGAAAACAGAAAACCACAATTTAAGTCACACAGAGTTAGTGTGCACTCAATGTTGGTTGCTTGACGGTTGTCAGCCCACTTTGAGGTCTGTGGATATAGAGGGAAAAATTGGATCGGTGTCTGGTAGAGTTCCCGGGTACTCAATTGGTAGAGCGTTGGTACGTTTAACCAAAGGTCCCGGGTTCGATACCCGGCCCCGGAACAATTTTTCCCTCGAAATTATTCCTGCTCATGACTTCTGAATAAGCGTTCCTTTCTGGGTAATCATATTTACCCCGTTTTACTACAGACAACTTTTCGCAATATCTGAATATGTGTTGGTCGTACGTATCCGGTCCCTATCTCCAATTTATTTCCTCCGACATTCCCTTTCACATCCTGCATTTTTGTTCGGTCAATTCCGACCATTCTGTATATGAATATTCTGTTATTCATTCCATACAAATCCCACGGGTGATGGGTGTGTCTGAGAAGTCGCAGCGAGTGGATTGGCGGAGAAGGAGATTTACGCTACACTCAGTACTGAAAACATCGCTTGACTTCGTTAATGTCACGCACACAAAAGCACGTGGGTCCAACGTTTATTGTGTAGCAAGAGTTGCAGCACCAGTGCGCCTGCGTAGATTTCTACCCGTCCGCGTCCCCCCGCGTATTGACTGAGGTGAAGTCTTAAGAATTAGGCCCAAACCTGCACTTCGTACTCTCATTGGATTACAGTATACTGCCCGTGCCTCACTTCCTGAGCTGTTTCTTTGCGGGGCGAGACGCAGAGGGGTGAGTGGGCGGTCCTGGGTACCGCATGTGCCTACTACCCTACGTTCAACACATCGGCCTTTTCAGGATTCCTTTCGTCAGGGGGGGATGGAGCAATATCAGCCATGGACAAGCGAATGTATAGGCTGTCCCCTCACAAAACAAATTATGTCCTTCTCATCAATTCCTGTAACTAAACACTAATACCAGTGGTAGACTACAGTCTCTACTTGAGATTATCGACCTAATCGCGATTACGGTTGTGACGTGTACACATCCGTAAACTCTTTCCTCTGTGGCAGTGTTTCTCAAACGTTTTTCCATCGCGAAACCCCTTTTAATCTAAAGTGTAATTGCGGAATCCTTGTAATATTTTATTAGTATTTAATAGTTAACAGACAAGTGAGAGCTAGTATCTCAATAATTCTGTTCAGTGGGACGAATGTATTTCTTTTTTAAGCCTGCAATCTGGTTTTATGGCGGAAAGTTATAGTCTCATTTATGCTATACTTCTGCATTTTGTCTTTTCGGTATTTTGTTTTTGTGGACACATACGCAGAGAATGCAGTGATGAAAGTGATAAGTATTATGGGTATTTTCCGTTTTAGACGTTTATTAGGCCTAAACATATTGTTATTACGCATATTATTGTAATATTATTATTACTCATATTCTTGGAATATTATTATTATTATTATTATTATTATTATTATCATCATCATCATCATCATCATCATCTTCATGTTATTATTGATTCATATTTTCGTAACATTTCTATATATTTTTATAGTATCCACTAAGTATAAAATAGTCACCGGTGCTGCCCAGTCGGCTAAGGCGCTTGCCTATCGATCCAGAGTTGCGCTCGGGCGCGGATTCGATTGCCTCTTGGGCTGATTACCTGGTTCGATTTTTTTCCCGAGGTTTTCTCCAACCGTAAGGCGAATGTCATGTAATCTTTGGCGAATCCCCGACCTCATTTCGCCAAATACCATTTCGCTACCATCAATCCCATCGATGCAAAATAACCTAGTAGTTGATACAATGTCGTTAAATAACCAATTAAAAAAGTATAAAATAAAATTTAAAATCATATAGGGCTCACGGAATCCCGGAACATACTTTGAGAAATGCTGCTCTATGGCAATGCAGCAATAATTGTCCAGACTGAACGAAGAGTGGCCTAGTGTGTACTTACATCGCCATCGCCACCAGAGATAATAGCGATAGTGGTAACCACGATTAGAGTATTCAGTATTATAAACAGTAAAGACCCCTGCAATGGCATAGGATAATGTTTTCAGCACATGTAATATGCTGCCGTGCCGCACGCTGCAGCTGCCGTGCCGGTCCGAGCAGACCTAAGAGACGTGGTTATAAGCACTAGGGAACTCTCGGTTCAGGACGTGAGACACGGGCAGTACAGTTTGGTGACTTGAAACACACACCACAAGGATTTCAATGCTAAAATTTATATTTTGTTATATTAGCTCCCCTAAGTATTATAGAAGAAAATGTCAACAAAGTTTTTTGTAGAGGAAAAAAAAATCTGCATGCAATCATACCATTGAAAACAATTTTTGGCTGAGGATAAAAAAATATAAAAAAAATAATAAAAAAACTTCCGTCACAGAAATTGCACTAAATTTTTATGCTTGCTAATCATAGTTGGCCATGGATTAGTAAAAACAATATTGGATGCAAAGCAATTGTTTATGGTTAATTTGTTAATTTGAGAAAATGTATTCCATGAAAGCAAGTTCAAATTATTAAATGGTGTTATACTGGAAACAGTGCACGTAGAGAATGTAACAAGATATCAAACATGCAACGAGCAAATGTCAGACGAGAGTCTTATTCGTATAATAGACTTGGTTATTGTTTAGCAGCGAATGAAGATCTATTTGAACATTCTTTTAAATTGAATTCCTTTAAATATTTTGAAAATTATTACTATAGACGTAATTAAATATTCTGTTCAGATTTTAAGTAATCACCTGTACACATAATCTCCTTATATTCTATTTGATTACTAATATATAATTATTGAATAAAAGTACTTTCCCAAGGGTAGCTTCCATTTGAAAATAAAAATCGTAAACAGTGATAACGCAAATGTTTATTTTTATTTTATTTGTTTAGTATGCTGTGTCTTTTGGCAACCCTTACTGAAGGGCAGCTACCCTTGTGGGATTTATACAGTCTATGCAGTAGCGGCTCGTGAACTTGTGGATTGGGAGAGCTGCAGTAGATTTCGGTACATACAAATTTAACTTCTTGATACCATTACTAATAAGTAGACTTCGTTGAATTGCCACACGCAGCATGCAATCAGGTTGCCGATGTACGGTAGTATAGAGGAGGTGAGCGACCGCCAGGTCTCGTAGTATAAGCAGTTCATGTTAAGAGTTGTGACCGGTCCAAATAGATAGAGCAGCTACAGCTAATGTATACTTATGTAAGCACTTGTTTTGCATTACTGTGGTTGGAATAGTCAAAGCTTAACATTTGTTCAGTGCAGACAAGAATTCAATCAAACATACTACAATGAGAGTGATGCTGTTACAAATAATTGCCCCTGGAGTACCCTTACCCCCGCAGCCAGTCTTGACCCGTTGGGGAACGTGGTTGGATGCTGTTAATTATTATGCAGAACATTACAGCAAAATAATGGAGGTAACTGATGCATTGGATAGCACAGACAGTTCCGCTGTTGCAGCTGTAAAATCATTGCCTTGTGAACAGCTATTGGAAGATATTCTTTTCATTGATTCTAATTTTAAAATCGTGTCCAAAAGCATCATTCTGTTAGAATCGTCTAAACTACAACTCTCAGAAGCCCTTAATATAGTGGATAAAGTATCACAAATCGTTATCCAAAATAACAATTCACTAATTTCATAAAAAGTGAAATGTAAGTTGAGAAACATTATTGCTAAAAATTCTGCCTATTCACAACTTCGTATTATAAATTATGTACTATCAGGTCATGACAAGACGTCTGAAGTTGTGTACTAAAAAGTAGTGACTTTCCGTTCTTCAAATATGCACGTATTACATCGTGTGATGTTGAACGTACATTTCCCAATATAAAAACTGTTTAAGTGACCATCGGAGGAGATTACTTTGCAGTCGCTCAAAATGTACGTAACTCTTCACTGCAATGCACATGTTCAAGGATGATGTGAGTATCTTAAATTAAATTTTAAGAGTTAATATATCTCACTATAAAATAATTGTGTATTTACATGTTTAGACATTTCCTACTTCAATGATCATTCATTATATTTGTTGAATGCAGGATACAGGTTTTATTGTAACCGCAGTATACTGCTCAGAGTTTACATCAGAGGCATACTCAATTCTTTGCACACCCCATTCTCATACAGTCTATGCTGCGTGCGCAGTAAACCTTGCGATTCTCGTGGCAATTCCACGAAGTCTACTAATAAGTATAGGAAAAAATAAATGCACTACATATCGAAAAACCAAAACTTCCTGACTTAGTTGGGAGATGTCTGTGGGACCATTTGCTAATCCCTAAGAAAAACTAATACCATCGATTTCAGTCTGAATTTCAGATCGGCAGACACTCAACTTACAATCTACCAGTTCATTCTGAATTGTCTTAGAATAACCTTAAACAGTGGCATGTTCCAAATGATTTTTGAGAGGTCCGTTTAGATTACTCACGAACTGTAGCAACCCACGAAACACATCACGGTTCTTCGAATCGTTTTTTCATCATGTCCTCTAAGGGGAAGTTCATATTAGCCACAAAATTTGATACAATCAATATTTTTTTTTAATAATTTCACGATTTTTTCTCACTTCTTGATTATGTTTGAGAATGTTTGTTCTGTTCGTTTCACTTAATTGCACAGCAGTATGAGTTGCGTAACATAGCCAATGAAACAACATTTTTCAGGTGAGACTGCGAAGATTCGTGCATTTTGCTTTTTAGGGGCAAATGTCCTAAATCTGTCACACCACTCCTAGTCCATGCAGCATCACCACCGAAGAGGAGGCAAGGAAAACAAAATACAGATTTTTTTTTGTTCACATCCACGTAACCACAAATGCTTAGCGTAAATTTCATTGTTATACTTCCTTACACATATGAACTATTTCGGCTGGATGAAGATTGAGTAAGATTTAAGTCGGGTAACGGACGTCCCTTTAATTTCACTTCATTATATCAATATTCTCCGCAAGGGAAAGTTGAGAAAAATAAAATTAATATTCTGTAATTCACACACACTCATGCTTGCAAATTTGCACTGGTTAAGTTACGGTATTAAGACGTCACACCAAAGCAACACTCAGATAACTGATGGCAACAATTTTCTAAAACTGGAAAAGAAGTCTCTTTCGTATTTTACGTGCTATATCAAAAGGATTCTACTCGTGCAATCATTTTGAGTTAAGGCAAATATTAGGTTCTGCTGGAGGCTGGATATATACGTAATAATAAGGCAAAAGAGAATATTAATTTCGTTATATTAACTCGATAAGATTCTACAACAATAAGTATGTGTAGAGAAAATAAAAATTTTGTCATTAAGTTTCAAGGGAATAGAGAATCCATTTGACGCAGCATTACAATAGCGGTGTGGGAGGAGAGGAAAGATCCCTTGTGGCCTGGCTCTGCAAGCCACTGCAGCGAGATATGGGTTTTAAACAGCGGCAGTTTCCCTCTGCTTCCCTTCACCTCTCTACCCCCTGACCGTGCAAGACACACTCTCTATGAGCTGACCACCCTGCAGATCCCAGGACGACTTTGAATGCAGTGTCAATTCCAATACAGTCGACGCGAAAAAAGATTATGCATAAGATAATAGTACATATTCCCGGCCAGATGAAATATAAAGCAATTTACCAATAAAAGGTGTAACAATTATTCTACAAATTAAAATAAATATTGTTTTTATTTTCCTGTCAAAGCAGGGAGTGCTGCAGCTCCGCAGCTCTTATGGACGAGCCGCCCCTGAGTATATGTGATTTACTAATTTACACTGAAATAATGTAAACATTGGTATTTTCATTGTTAATCTGTAAAAAATGAATTCACATTGATTTCGCATTCATTTGTTTCCCCTTTAAATTTTATCATAACTGGTTGGATCCTAAACTATTTTGTTTTAAACACAAATATCAGTTATCCATGACCTACTGTAATTAAAGATGGTTATAATTACTTCTTAATTTTGATTAATTCCAAATACACTCATAAACAAAATATTAATTTAATAAAACAAATGGACGCAGATTTTTATTCTCTACAAATAACTTTAATGACATTTTCTTCTATAATAATTAGGGGAGATAATACAGGGACATCATTTTATTTTTACTTCAATTTTTATTGTACCTGAGTTTTTTAATGTACTGTACTTCACTCCGACTCTTTCTACTAATGAAGTTCTAACTGTCCTCCACACAGAACAAAGGTTGCATATAATAAACAGTACTGAGTTAGTGAGTATAGTACGTTCCAGAAATATGTTCGCGTTTTCCAGTGATGAAAGAGCTTTCAATATTGAATCATATTTTCGCACAGGTACTGTCTGTTTGCCTACGTCGCATCCCGATTTCCCCCACCTGTTTCTGCTCACCCCTCTGTAAAAGCTGGGTGTCTTAGCTCTTTTCTGAAAACATTAATTTCTGTTAGGAATTGGACGTTTACGTAATATTATACAACTGTTTAAAATAACTTAAATAAAAGGGCCTCGTTAATTAATTGTCACGTGATTTCCCCCCTTTCTACAATCCTGCGGCATAACCACTTGGACGGACAGTAGATAGCATGTCTGAGTAATTTTGTCTGTGCGGGTCGGGCAGAAGTGAAGATTGAATTTACAGTACGTAAGGTACTCTTTTATAGAGTAGGTACAGAATTATTTCAACATGAGTTACTAGTACGAAGGACGAAACTGGCAATTGGAATTACATGCAATAGTCTATAGTGCGATAATATGCACATTAGAAGTGAAGCCTGTATCGAAATGAACGGCCACCATTTTCAAAAATGTGTTTAAATATCCACATTATGATTATTTTTCAATTTAACTTCATTCTCTATATTGTACGCTAATGTGCTGTAGACAGTATAATATACACTGCATAATGAATACGTTCGCATGGATAACTCAGTTCGTGAGTAAAAACACTTATTATTAATACAGTACTGTATTTTGATTAAACAAACACCTAATGAAAATTAACGAACTCAAAATCGCGATATTTCCTACTTTACGTAAATGGATGAACTACTTTTCTTCCCTCCTATACCTAGTAGAGTGATTTGTTTGTGTTTTACTCCAGTATCATCGAACTACAGTCGTGGAAGGGGTAGCAAACTGTGTTTCCGGTTCTCTAAAGATATAGCCAGGTTAATATTAAAAATGTTAGTAAAAATAAAAT
Organism: Periplaneta americana; assembly: GCF_040183065.1. NCBI lineage: Eukaryota > Metazoa > Arthropoda > Insecta > Blattodea > Blattidae > Periplaneta > Periplaneta americana. The sequence continues at coordinate 10,063,551 of NC_091129.1, read as the reverse complement.
GATGTCCCTGTATAACGAAATATAAATTTTAGCATTGAAATCCCTACGGTGAGTGTTCCAAGTCACCACCCGGTATAGATAATGAGTACTGTTAAGACCTATAATGCTAATGAACAAAGAAAATGACGTAATTCTCAATTATCATCAAATGACTATAATATTGTTTGTTGAACCTTCACAGATCTTGACCACTTCATCTTTTCTTTGCATTTCTTTCTCATCATCATGTTCTATTCTGTAGTACGAGTATATTGCGATACAAGGGTGATAAGCAGGAACCGTACTTTGTCCCACGAGGCTTCAAGGTTAAGTATTACTGGAGTTTTTAAGTACTGTAGACGACCCACTTGCAATGCAAGCCAAGTACTTCTACTCAAGCGACTTCTATTATTTGGTCAAGTTGGACAAAACAAAACATGGACCACAATAACAATTTTATTACACTTTACAATTTAAATTATTTACACTAAGTACACTAGAATGCCCTATTTTTACTATTTAAACTATCATAAAAATGGAGGCCTGCATTAATCGCACATTATTTACACTATTGTGTACAGTGTTGTGTATTGGAATCCAAAGTATTATTTTATTTAATAATAATACTGTTTTTCCGGGTTTTCCCTCAACCCAATACGAGCAAATGCTGGGTAACTTTCGGTGCTGGACCTCGGACTCATTTCACCGGCATTATCACCTTCATCTCATTCAGACGCTAAATAACCTGAGATGTTGATACAGCGTCGCAAAATAACCTACTAAAAAAATTCTCTCAGGGTCCATTACTCATAGGATGACCCTGAGAAAAATTATGCAACTTTTATTATTCTCAAATCTCAATATAGTTTAAAATTTATATTCAAATTCTACAGTAGGGCCTATAGCCTAATGATTGCGCTCTTGTGTTGTAAACATGGAAATGAGAAAGTTTAGCAGTAGTTATATGAGCCTACATTGAATAACGAACATAAATGATCTTCATTTTATGTTCCTTTTAAACTTAAAGCTATATTTCTGATTACTTAGACAACATTTTAGTAGTTCTCTTTGATCACCCAGGTGGCCCGGGTTCGATTCCCGGTTGGGGCAAGTTACCTGGTTGAGGTTTTTTCCGGGGTTTTCCCTCAACCCAATATGAGCAAATACTAGGTAATTTTCGGTGTTGGACCCCGGACTCATTTCACCGTCATTATCACCTTCATTTCATTCAGACGCTAAATAACCGAAGCTGTTGAAAAAGCGTCGTAAAATAACCTACTACTACTACTACATCTTTGATCACCCTTGGCTACATATTCAGGAAATTGCTGACATGGCCTCTTAAAATTCACGGTAATGCATAATTCTGCATAAGTAAGTTTACATTTAATTTATTGCTCTAGCCAGTACACAGATTGGACATAAAAATAGGCGCTCAACATAACCATTGCTAACTGGTACAGACATATCTATGACATCAATGTAAGAAGATGGGTAAAACTGGACTTTTGAAATGTTTTCGCCTATATTATACAGGGACATCATTTTATTTTTACTAACATTTCTAATATTAACCTGGCTATACCTTTGGATCAGCGATTGAGACCCGGAAACACCGTTTGCTACCCCCTTCCACGACTGGAGTTCGATAAAATGTAAACAAATCACTTTACTAGGTATAGGAGGGAAGAAAAGTAGTTCATCCATTTACGTAAACTAGGAAATATCACGCTTTTGAGTTTGATAATTTTCATTAGGTTTTTCTTTAATCAAAATATTATAGTACAGTATTAACAATGAGTGTTTTTACTCACGAACTGAGCTGTCCATGCGAACGTATTCATTATGCAGTGTATATTATACTGTCTACAGCACATTAGCGTACAATATAGAGAATGAAGTTAAATTGAAAAATAATCAGAATATGGATATTTAAACACATTTTTGAAAATGGTGGCCGTTCATTTCGATACAGGCTTCAGTTCTAATGTGCATATTATCGCACTATAGACTATTGTACCTAATTCCAATTACCAGGTTCGTCCTTCGTATCAGTAACTCATGTTGAAATAATTCTGTACCTACTCTATAAAAGAGTACCTTACGTACTGTAAATTCAATCTTCACTTTTGCCCGATCCGAAAAGATAAAATTACTCAGACATGCTATCTACTGTCCGTCCAAGTAGTTGTGTCGCAGCATTGTAGAAAGAGAGGAAATCACGTGACAGTTAATTACTTAACGAGACCCTTTTACTTAAGTTATTTTATACAATTTTACGGGTATAATGTTACGTAGACGTCCAATAACTAACAGAAATTAATGTTTTCAGAAAAGATCTTAGACAGCCCAGGCACTAGCCTTTACAGAGAGGCGAATAGAAGCAGGTGGGGGAAACCGGGATGCGATGAAGGCAAATGGACGACAGTACCTGTGCGAAAATGATTCAATATTGAAAGCTCTTTCGTCACTGGAAAACGCGAATATATTATTGGAACGTACTGTTTACTATGACCGTAAGACTACTAAGACTGTATATGCGGTCTTGGATCTGTGTGGAGGACAGTTGAACTTCATTAATAGAAGGGGTGGGAGTGAAGAACATTCAAAAACTCAGGTACAATAAAAACTGAAGTAAAAATAAAATGATGTCCCTGTATCTAAAGATATAATTAAAACAATTACCATCAAATTTACTCAAAACTTAATTCTTTTATTATTTCATCATAAAGATTATCTTCATCTACTTTTATTTTACTAGACAAACATTTCGTTTAATGAATTTGAACGTATGTATTTTGCTCTAAGTTTTTAACTCCATTAAACAATTCAAATTTATCCTGAGAAATTACTCTTGAACCAGGTGAAGTATCAGAACCTGCAGACACAGGGTCAAACCTTGAGAGGTGGTAATTCTACTAATTACCCACAATACAGTATGGTTACAGTACTGAAGGGATCTCTGTTAATAAAACGGAATTTGAGATTGAGCTTTAGTGGTTGCATAATATATCACAGCCGGCTATATTTGAATTGGTGTTCTTTTTTAATTTACCAACATACATAATTGTTTTAAATTTATCTTACCGGTAATGTAATAAAATGATTAAATAGTAATGTAAAATGATTACTTACTTACTGGCTTTTAAGTAACCCGGAGCTTCATTGCCGCCCTCACATAAGCCCGCCATTGGTCCCTATCCTGAGCAAGATTAATCCAGTCTCTATCATCATATCCCACCTCCCTCAGATCCATTTTAATATTATCCTCCCATCTACGTCTCGGCCTCCCCAAAGGTCTTTTTCCCTCCGACCTCCCAACTAACACTCTATATGCATTTCTGGATTCGCCCATACGTGGTACATGCCCTTTCCATCTCAAACGTCTGGATTTAATGTTCCTAATTATGTCAGGTGAAGAATACAATGCGTGAAGTTCTGTGTTGTGTAACTTTCTCCATTCTCCTATAACTTCATCCTCTTAGCCCCAAATATTTTCCTAAGCACCTTATTCTCAAACACCCTTAAGCTATGTTCCTCTCTCAAAGTGAGAATCCAAGTTTTACAACCATAAAGAACAACCGGTAATATAACTGTTTTATAAATTCTAACTTTCAGATTTTTTGACAGCAGACTGGATGATAAAAGCTTCTCAACCGAATAATAACAGGCACTTCCCATATTTATTCTGTATTTAATTTCGTCCCGAGTGTCATTTATATTTGTTACTGTTGCTCCCAGGTATTTGAATTTTTCCACCTTTTTAAAGGATAAATTTCCAATTTTTATATTTCCATTTCGTACAATATTCTTGTCACGAGACATAATCATATACTTTGTCTTTTCGGGATTTACTTCCAAACCTACCTCTTTACTTACTTCAAGTAAAATTCCCGTGTTTTCCCTAATCGTATGTGGATTTTCTCCTAACATATTCACGTCATCCGCATAGACAAGCAGCTGATGTAACCCGTTCAATTCCAAACCCTCTCTGTTATCCTGGACTTTCCTAATGACATACTCTAGAGCAAAGTTAAAAAGTAAAGGTGATAGTGCATCTCTTTGCTTTAGCCCACAGTGAATTGGAAACGCATGTGACAGAAACTGACCTATACGGACTCTGCTGTACGTTTCACTGAGACACATTTTAATTAATCGAATTAGTTTCTTGGGAATACCAAATTAAATAAGAATATCGTATAAAACTTCTCTCTTAACCGAGTCATATGCCTTTTTGAAATCTATGAATAACTGATGCACTGTACCCTCATACTCCCATCTTTTTTTTTTTTTTCCATTATCTGTCGAAATGTAAAATGATTACGGTACATTAATAACTAAATTAAAAACTGTAAAGATATCATCGAAAGAACGCATCAAAGTAATTGAGGCGTTTTCTGGAACAAGAACTTAACTACAAAATCTTGAACTTGAGATAAAGAGCAAACATTTTAGATCTCGTATGACAGCATTCCGTGGAACGACATTCAATTGATCTGTGTTTGTTAGAGGAAAATAATATTTTTCTTAGGAGGGAGATGTGTTATTAAGAATTCAATACATATGCTGGAAACGGAAAAACAATGTAACGTACGTTAAGTTTTTATTCCAGGGAACTCAGTTATTGAGTATTAAAGCAAGTATGGTATTTTTATAGTTACACGAGCTCTTATCAGATTCTGAAGTACCGAAGTATTATAGTAAAACAGTTGACAAGCGCATTACGTGCACCGGACGTCGGTCAAGGTTCATTTGTTTGTTTTTCACTTTTGAGACGGCAGCTTTGCAAGTCAGAGATAATTCAAGATCTGACACATTGGACTTCTTACCAAAGGCTTTTTCGATAGGTTCACCAAGTCCGTTTTCCTCGCCGAGAATTCTCATAATCCTTCAAAGTCCAAGAAAGATGCGCCACGCCCCCTTTTAGTTCTTATGCCATGCGCTTTTGTAATCACAAGAAGCAGAGCCATCTCGCGGAGCTCGAGTGAAGCGACCATCAGGCGCCCCTTCACATAAATATTGACGGAGCAGTCGCTGGAATCTCATTCTGCCTACGGCTTGCTCAGGTTAACGGTGGTCATTTTTCGGGAAAGCTTAGTGATTCGGCCATGTCTCTGGTTACGGATAAGAAATACAAGCTGGCTACCAGCGATAAATTCGATGAGTACATGAAGGCACTTGGTGAGTACAAAAATATTTTATTTTAGCCTAATCATTTGCCGATTTAGTACACTTAAAGTAACTGAATTTTATTTTAATTTATTAATTGCGGCAACAATCTTATCTTGAGTAGTTTTCTATGTCTTAATTAACAGGTTTAGGCCTGAGTTTGGACATTTTTTTTCTTGGAAAGGGTTATATTTTTGAAAGTTGCGTTCTTTTATCCGTAGAGTATATTGGCGCCAGCTCTTTCTTTTACTGTATCCTATTATAATTCAGGTCACCTAAGACTGTACTCTGAAAAAAAAATTAACGGTATATCAGGTACTTGATATTTTTCTTTCGTCGGATCTAGTTATGATTTTTCGTCTTCATTTCAAGTTTCTCGGGGACACCCAAGTAAAAGCAATTCGCTTGCTCTGAAATTTATTTTATTGATGTAATTTCATTAATTTTGTAAACTGGAATGTTACAATACTAGTCACTCGTAAAGTAATTTTATCCATGACCATAACGAAAACCTGCGTTTACCAAATACTTTTGCGTTTATAAAGTAGGCTTTTATTCAATATTACTTTATTTCACTAGTGAAATAAACTTTACTTTAGTTCATTAGTTTTTTCTTAGTACCAGAGACCGCACACATACCACTTTTCCATTCAACTATTACTCAAGTTAATATATTGGTTACTAGATGTCGCTACCTAGCTTCATTACCTTTTCTTATATCTCCGTACACTTAATCTCCTTTATCTACTACTACTATTATATCGTAATCCGTTTTTTTTTTTTTAATTTCGTAATTTACATTTTTGGAAGCGAGGAGCCTTGAACCGGCGAAGTTTGGTTTATAGGAGTTTATAGGATGTAATAACACGCCTTAGTCAACTGAGCTAAACAGACACGATAATTAATTACGTTTTAATATTCCTCTTAAGTTTACAGAAGTAAAATGTGAAATTATTTTAATCACGTTAGTCCCGTAAACGCTTCTATAATCCCTGAAACTTCAAAAAGATTAAAATACACGTAAAAAAATTATAACTATAATTTATTTATCTAACGCCTTTGATACCATTCTTCACTATTCATGGCCTCGTAAATCATGACCTAAAATCTACCTAGTACGCGTATAGATTCTAAAATGCACGCCATGATATCTGATTATATTATAGCCATAAATAACTATAATTTAGTAACTCTAAAAAGCAAACTTTATATCCATCCAAAAAAATGAGCAACAAACTTTATGCATAAAATTATTTTACATTAAAACAAAAGAGAGCCGATCTAATTATACAATCTGCAATATAATGTTTATTAATTTTTATGTGAATTACTATAATGAAGTTTCCTCCCCCTTCGACGTTATTTTGATTGTGGAAAATACTAAAAAGCACCTACGAAAGCATCGCGTATGTATTTTACCTTGTATATGCCAGAATTTTAATTTACCTTTTGGGAAGCGAGGAGACTTGAACCGGCGAAGTTGGGTTTATAGGACGTAATAACACGCTTTAGTCAACTGAGCTAAACAGACACGATAATTATTTACGTTTTAATATTCGTCTTAAGTTTACAGAAGTAAAATGTGAAATTATTTTAATCACATTAGTCCCGTGAACGCTTCTGAATAATCCCTGAAACTTCAAAAAGATGAAAATACACGTTTAAAACGAAGAAAATATTAAAATTATATAACTATAATTTATTCAACGCCTTAATTACCATTCACTACTCATGGGCTCCTACATCATACCTTACCTAGTAGCTACGCATATCGATTCTAAAATCCATGCCATGATATCTGATTAATGACCATAAATAACTATAATTTAATCAATCTAAAAAACAAACTTTATATCCATCCAAAAAAAAATGAGCAACAAACGTTATGCATAAAATTATTTTACATTGAAACAAAAGAGCCGATCTAATTATAAAATCTGCAATATAATGTTCATTAATTTTTATGTGAATTATTATAATGAAGTTTCCTCCCCTTTAGACGTTATTTTGATTGTGGAAAATACTGAAAAGCACCTACGAAAGCATCGCTTATGTATTTTACCTTGTACTTCGAACTAAAAACTTTGTTGGTTGACTCCTTCTAGCTCTGCGATAAGACTCGCTTTCTTTCTACGATAAACTTGCGATATTTCTGTAAGATAAGCTGTACTTAAATTTACGTTAAGCGATAAAATTTCCAACTAGAAACTTGAAGTGAAAACTTGCAAGTACGTGTACTGTGTTATCTTCAATATTTACATTTTTATCTGGCAAAAAGTAAATTAAGAATTAACTGTACTGGCATTATCTGATCTATAAAAATGTTCTCTAGGTTGCTTTCAGTAATTACCTAGTGGGAGGTACCTATAAAACTCTTTCAAACATGGTTTAATTATTTTCGGTTTAGCGTACGTAAATTCTTTCTTGTCCTCTGGAGTCATTGTTGATTTCTCTGAATTTGATAGGCGATGGCAGTGAAGTACGATTACTTATACACCAAGGAAATATTTTTAGAACAATATTGTCTGGAACGTTGAGGTAAATATTGAAGCAGATGTTCTTAATAGCTTCTTACAGAAATGTTGACATGTTGACTGGCAAATACTTTTATTCTGTGAAAGTTATTTTGTTTCCTGGTTGGTTTTAAAGCTATTTTTGGTCTCTTCTCGCTGTATGTAATCTACATTCAAACAAACATTGTCTTTCAGATTAGTACCTAGTACTCGCTTAAACAATGTTGCTCTTAATTTAAGCAGTACTGCCTTGACAAATGTTTGTTTTAGCTAACGGAATGATTCTGTATGGAAGCCGTGCTATGTTCACTGTAAAGGTAACTTTCATTTGGGATGCCGCGATGTCTAATTTGAGGCTAACTTGTTTCAAATACTAAATCTAATGCGTGATTCAAGAAGTTTCTCAGCATATTAGAATTAAAGTACACATGTGTCAATGTACTGGATCTACTTCAACATAATGTCAATTTTTTCGCAAAAATTAGGTCTATTCTGCATTAACAAACTTTCAGGCAAGCTTGGCAAAAAAATAAATTAGGAATCAACTGTACTTAAATGCACAAACAAGATTAGATACGTATTATAATTAAAATAAATTATCTGATTATAGAATTTCAAAATAGCTTCAGATCTACAAACTTATAAATAGATAAAAATCAGTAGGATAATTCACCGAGCAAATTTTATAAGATTGGAATATAATATTATGTAATCTGAAAGCGAAACTCTTAAATCGATGGAAAAGATTCGGATTTAAATCGTGTATGGGCGAGGATTGATCGAAATATATAATTTGAACTGGTAATGGAAATTACGGGAAAACGGCTGAACGGATTTTAATGAATGACCCTTCATTTTGAAGCTTGGCGTTCAAGGATTTTCAGAAAAATAGTAACCTTCAGTGAAGCGTTAGTTTTCCTACATAATTTTGCTATTTTCCAAAATCCATCTTTCGTCCATTTTGAGAAATAATTGCATTTCAGTATAAAACAAAACACACACTACAATAAATAGGCTACTACACGAAGGCCATAACCTGCAGGATTGCTGACATATTTAGAGTTCAAATTCAATTGGTTATTAAAAACTTCAAAACTTACTAAAAATAATTTACAGGTCTGATTTTGCGGTGTGTAATTTTCTGAGTACAGCTGTGTATTGGATATTAAAATCTACAAAACTTGAGGTGGTTTGATGACATTATTACCATTAGAAATTTATTATAGTTAATGCCATGATGTTAATATATAAACTACAAAACTTGCGTAAGATAATATAATTATTAAAAATCAAATATTTTATAGTTATTAATCAAGTGGGTTGGATCTTTTTCATATATTTAATGGTGGTGTGGTGTAGATACAGTATTTTCTCGAGAGAACGCAAAAATTACAGTTCCTAAGGAAATACAGTATTACTTACTGATAAAATAAGAGGCCTACAAAATTTTGTAGTATCCCGATCATTTCAGCCAGATCTCTTAGCAGGATGAAATCATTTTACCCTCTACATTTCAAGCTCTACATGCAGCAGCTATACCAAGATGCTATGTCTATTGTTCTAAAGCATAGTAAACCTGGCTTTCTTTAACTTTCACCTACAATCCATAACGATCTGAAATAGCTATTGCTTTACTCCCACATGAAATACCCACTGATCGTCCTGACATTTTTACTTGCGTTTTCGCGTTGAAACTCAAAAACTGAAGGTGGATAGGTTAAAAAGAAAGTATTTGGCATAAAAATAACGTTCAGAGGGAGTATGTTTCATTATTATAACTCTCAAAATGTCTGGTATTTTTCATTGAAAATAAATCGGAAACATTTTTATTTGAACGTCTAACGAACTTAATTTGCAGCGTTTGCTGCACAAGCCACTAGTTATCATAAAATTGTGGCTGTAAACTAAACCATTATGTAAAGTAACAGGCCGACGTAGAGAGAACGATTCGTGCAAACCAACTCCATGTCATGTTCCATTGCCCAGCTTATATACGATTAGATGTATTGAATCCGTTAACGTCCACCATAAAACTGCCAGATCTTGGGTGACATGCTCTGTTGATGGAATATTCAAAGTTTCACTCCACAAGCTATGCAGCTAAATTGAAGCTCGGGGTAGGTTCGAAAACACTACCTTTAATATGAAAAATTAAAAAGGGGTGTAATTCTATTGATCTAGCGTGCGCCTCGTGAAATTGACCCGTGCGTGACCGCTAAAGAATTAGCGATACTTCGTTTCGTAGCGGGGTAAGGGGATGTTAGCGTAGCGTGTAGGAGATATTTTGACATATCAATTAGATAAGAAGTCGGCAATATATCTTATATTTAAAATGCGGAAAAAGTCGAGAAATGTCTAGTAAACAAATGTATGGAAAGTTACTTCCATAGGTTCAAAATCCAAAGTAGACTGTCTTATAACGAACAGGATCTTTAACCCTGTACTGCGCTTTGATACAAATGGAATTTTGACTCTTTGCGTTGCTAGGTACTAGTGTAAGCTTTATTCTGAAATGACCCGTAAAGATAAAAGGTTCCATCTTAGTCTTTCTTGTCCCGTCCCATCATTAATCTTACAGATATGCTAGATACTCGACTGTATCAATACTTATGTCAAAATATCGTGGTGCAATGTAACTAACGACTTCAAGAGAATAATTGTATTGTATTTATTAACATTCCATGGTATTCATACATGCTTACAGCTAGAGTATGGAACAAGTAAAAAAACTTAATACTATTATAAAATCTTAATTTATAGTCACAGTCTAGATGAAATATATACAGATGAGATTTACAATATAGTCTACTAGTACAACACAAAGTTTTAGTATCAATTTCATGAAGCGTTATTGAATGTCATGAATTCACCTACAGAATAGAAGGCGTGAGAAATTAGGTACTTCTTCAATTTGGCTCTAATGTTTTGAGTTTCGATTTTTTATATCGATAGGGAGGCTGTTAACAATTTTTACTGCCATATAACGCACTCCTTTTTGATAGCACGATAGACTTGCCGATGGAGTATGAAAGTCATTTTTTTGACGTGTATTTATGCTATGAACTGTTGAATTAGTTACAAAGTTTTCACGATTACATACGAGGAAGATTATTAATTAAGATATACTGACAAGCCATGGGCATTATTTGTAGTTTTTTTAAAATAGTCCTACACGATTCCCTAGATTTGGCACCTACTGTTATTCTAATTACTCTTTTTTGTAATAGAAATATATTGTTACTATCTGTGGAATTTTCCCAGGATATTATTCCAAAACTTATTACCGAGTGGAAGTATGCAAAGTATGTTGTTTTTAAGGTATTGATATTTACTATCTTTTGCATATATCTAATAGCAAAACAAGCTGAATTTAGTTTGGGGGTAATTTCTTTAATATGATCTTTCCAATTTAACACATTGTCGATTTTTAAGCCAAGAAATTTGGTTGGTGTTGTTTCTAATAGGGATCTATTATTAATTATTGCGCTAGAAATTTGCGAGGTTGAATTTGGACAGGATTTAAATTGAATTATGTTAGTTATGTTACAATTTAATACCAATTTATTGACTGAGAACCAGTCACATATTTTGAAGAGAATTTCCTCTGTTGAAGATTGGAATGTGTTGGAGTTATTGGCTGTCATCTGCAGGATGAACAAGAAAGATTAACAATTCAAAACTTTCAATATTTGAACGTGAAAACAACTGTATCGGCTGGATTTCTAACCGGAAATACTACTGCTTCAAATCACGTTAATTGTACATAATAAAACAAATTCTCTTCCATAGTACTTTGACATGACAACAAAATGGTTACTTCACATGAAAGTAAAAAGCCAGTAGAGTGAGTTTCTATGCAAAATATATGGTAAATACGTTAATAAGCGTGTTCAAAACTTCAAAGAGACGTGATATTGTGTAATGATACAGAATTTTCGTTGCTATAGCCACAGTTGCTCACAGATGTTCATTTTTCATGAAATGGACTGTTTAACAAAAAATAACCTTGCTCGAGAACTCTCGTTACTTTATGGCATAAAAACTGACTTGTTGAAACACAACGAAGATCATTGTTTTAGAAGCATGAACAAGAGGCTTCTATCTGAACACTAGAGGATTTCTTTCGCAAGGCGGGCATTGCTCTTTCTCTAGATACGTAAAAAGTATCTGGTGTCCTTGTTCATCTTATTAGAACAGTGTCTGATTTAGAATGTTTTCCCTTCGTGAAAGAGGAAATCCATGATTTACATTAATATGTAACTTATGGAGATATCGAAAAAGTAGCAAAAGCCTGTTAAATGGTATCTTAAGAGATGACTGATAGAAAACCATTCTATTTTCCATCTATACTAATAATAAATTTGTAGCCGAAATTTTTCTGGTAATTTTAGATTTTCCAAAAATAATTGGTCCTAACATGTATAATTAACCGCGCTGAAACCGAAAATCGCTTTTTTTTTTTTTTTTTTTTTTTTTTTTTGTCTGTCTGTTACCTTTTCACGTGATAATAGCTGAACCGATTTATATGAAAATTGGTATATAAATTAAGTTCGTTGTAACTTAGAATTTAGGCTATATGGCATTCAAAATATTTTATTTAAAAAGGGGGGGGGGTTATAAGGGGACTTGAATTAAATAAATTGAAATATCTCCCTTATTATTAATTTTCATGAAAAATATTACATAACAAAGGTTTCTTTAAAAATAATTTCCGATAGTTTTATTTCATGCAAAATTTTAATAGGACTGATATTTAATAAGATAAATGAGTTTCAAAATTACAATAACTCCATCTAAGGCGGTGCAATGAAATAAAAAACAAATGACTTCGTCTATAAGGGGCCTTGGACAACAATAATCGAAAGCTATGAATCATACGGTAGCCTAAAGAGAATATTTCTGTGTTTGTATGAAGTAATATCGGAAGCTAAATTAACCGATTTGTAGAATTAATTATTATTTCACCATTGGAAAGTGTAGTTTCTCTAGATGGACATAATGCTATAATGTTATTACAGTAACTTCTGAGTGAATCGAGGACAAGTAAGATTAAAATAGCTTCTTATGAACAGAAAACTTGATAGGCATTCGTTTCCTGTATTTTCTAAAATAATTTTTATGACTGGATCAAAATGATCGCATTTTAATTTTGTTAATAAAATTTGAATCAACATATTAAAAAGATTTATCCTTCTATCAAACACGAATGTTCCCTGGATCAAATGTCCTATTTTAATTATGTAATTGCTTTATATTTATTTCTAACGGGTGCAGCGGAGCGCACGGGTACGGCTAGTTATTGAATAAACTGTAGGCCTATCAACGACATTTGTAGTCGTGAAGACTGCGGTAACTACCAAATATTCTGAAACGATGTGGATATTTTAATAATAACGGTTAAGTTCTGTTTACCAATATAGACTGTTATTCTAAGAGTTATTTGTAAATATCTAATATACTTATACATATCTAGTTATTTTGTGAATGGAAAATGTTTATAGGCCTACTCAAACGAAGTATTGCAAAGTTATATTGTATATACACAAAAAGTAAAATGGAATTATATTTTCCGTGTGTTTGCTATCGTCATTTATTTCTTGTATTGTTGTACGGTTCTGTTTCAGCTAGCTTAACAGATAATTCACCAAACTCATAGATTTGATACTTTCCATACAAAGGTTTTTAGTTGGAAAAAAGTGCCTATGGGGCAGGTTTTTTAAACATTGTCATCTTGATTGTAGCCCTCAATTAAGCGTTGTTAAATAAAATGTATTAAATTTAAATTTGCGTATACTATTTCAGATCTCCAAAGATTCATTTTTCTTATTGTAACCGTTCTGTACTTATTGGTACAATTCGAAATTAAACTGGTAAGCTTAAAGATAAAATTAAACAATGAAACTGCAAAATATTAATGCAAAGACATAGCAGGACTGACCACTTTTATCTTGTTACCTCTTTTGTTTATGTATTTCCAACAGAATCTTAATTTGAAACTCTAATCAAACGTTTCTAGAAAGAAGCTTCAGTTTTATTAATCAAGTATTAATTTTGTTTTGATTATCGTTACGGAAAACCTTCTTTCAGGATGGAGTGACGTCTGTTTTCCACAATCGATGAGGCGTATTTACTCAGAAAAGAGGAATAAGTACGCTCGAATTGACTTACTCAAATAGCCTCGCAAAATGACGTGGGATGCAATATGCTCCAACCAGTTGGCTTCTCTTTCTAATTTTGGTATCTAGTCCATCGAAGTTTAGCTACTGCAGACTTTATCTTTTGTGGCCGAAATTACTGCAACAATTTTGTCTGTTAATATCTAACAGATTATCACAACTTACTGTATGTAGCAATTAAGTTAGATAAAAATATTTTATGCTCGACCATGCCGAAATGTAATTATACACCTGGTAGCAGCCCTTTAATGGACCTCGTTAAAGAACATCTATTCATTAAAGTTAAAGTTTTCTACCAATCAGAAAACACCATTGTAGCAATATGAAAGCGCAAGTATCGATTCTCGGATATGCAAACGAAAGACAACTAGGGAAACGTCATGGAGGCTGGAAATTAAATACTGTCGCAGAAGGTTAGGTTGTTACTATAATAATTAGCGTTAATTGTAAATAATATTCAAATAAACTCAATTTGTCATCTCGTTTTTCAATGTCTAAATCAATTTCAAGGTTATATAAAGATTATTTATTTTACTCTCTAGATTATATCAAGGTCAATGATATTTTTTCTCGGAAAAAAGAAATACTTTCGCGTCTGCGCACATCTCACAATTTACGAGATATTGCTCAGTGCCAGTTCCGCTCCCCAGTCAGATAAGAATAACATGAATACTTATGAATAATTTCAAGTTAGAAATATGGTCGAGCATAAAAAGTCGTATGAAACTTGCCTATAATGGTAATTAAGACGCTCGTGTGGAAGTTATGAAACTCGCTTGCGCTCGTTTCATAAACATACTCGCGTCTTAATTACTACCATTATAGGCTCGTTGCATAATGTAATATTGTTAAATCATCTTGGATTCAAAACCCCTAAATTTAATTGTGTGTTCGAATACAGTTTATATGGGTTTATACCTAGATTCTTAGTTGTATCCTGAAAAGTTTGAAATATAAGTGTAGTAGAGTTCATAGGAATGACCTATTTCTAATATCAAATAGGTTACTAAAATTGGGAATGGTTTGACGCAAACATTGTATTCAATTCGTTTCGTAACGAGTATTTTAACTTGGCAAATACTTTTGTATGATCTTATTTATATTGACGTTACTATGCATAATGTATTTATATCCAAGCAATAAAGTATGTCTGTCTGTATGTCTATCTATCTAAACTTAAACCGGATAGAATCTACAACAAACTTTTTTTTAACGGAATGTTACCTTTCAGGTCTACGTCTATCTACTAACGTGGGACAACTACTGGTTTATATTCTATACCATTCTTACGGTTGTAGTGGTACAGGATATGAAATAACATTTAACCTGACTTCTGTACTACAGTGGTTTCCTTTCCAATACGTACCCGCATGATGTGTGTGTGTGGGAGGCCCGGGTTCACAGCTGTGTGGTAGTTGTTAGAATTCGCTAAGTAGATGATTAGGGTTTGGGCTTGTGCAGGAAGGGAATTATCCCGACTATAATTAGCAAGTAAGTGCAAGTGTGCGGGGTTGTATTCTACGATGACTCAGGCGAACTGGCCATCGGGGTGGCGTGATCCCTGCAGAGAGGCTGGGGCCAATAGAGAACTTCACGTGGTTTCGTGAGATCAATAAGTTTAGTGTAGTAGCTACTGTGAAAACATTTGACTTCTGGTTTTCGCATAATGCTTGAGAATTCTGCTTTCCACGCATAGGGTTGAAAGAATGTATTTATACAGTAAGCTAAAATTGTTCAATGCTGTTATTGAAATAGTTACAGGTTAACGTCTTCACGCGATATTAATCGAACACATTTATCTACTAGGGGGGTAATAAGGCAGGAGAGCCACCGGTGTAGCTCAGTCGGCCGAGGCGCTTGTCTGCCGATCCGGAGTTGCGCTCAGGCACTAGTTCGATTCCCGCTTGGACTGATTACCTGGTTGGGTTTTTTCAGATGTTTGCACCCAACCGTAAGGCAAATGTCGAGGAATCTATGGCGAATCCTCGGCCTCATATCGCCAAAATATTTCGCTATCAATTCCATATATGCTAAATAACCTCTCGATTGATAATCGTTAAATAACAAAGTAACAAAAAAAAAAGTCTTGCCAAATTATGAGCAAGAAATATTAATTTGTTATTGTTGCCGGTAATATAAATGATACTCGGGAGGAAATTAAACGCAGAATAAATATGGGAAATGCCTGTTATTATTCGGTTGAAAAGCTTTTATCATCCAGTCTGCTGTCAAAAAATCTGAAAGTTAGAATTTATAGAACAGTTATACTACCGGTTCTTCTTTATGGTTGTGAAACTTTGACTCTCACTTTGAGAGAGGAACATAGGTTAAGGGTGTTTGAGAATAATGTGCTTAGGAAAATATTTGGGGCTAAGAGGGATGAAGTTACAGGAGAATGGAGAAAGTTACACAACACAGAACTGCACGCATTGTATTCTTCACCTGACATAATTAGGAACATTAAATTCAGACGTTTGAGATGGGAGGGCATGTAGCACGTATGGGCGAATCCATAAATGCATATAGTGTTAGTTGGAAGGCCGGAGGGAAAAAGACCTTTAGGGAGGCCGAGATGTAGATGGGAAGATAATATTAAAATGGATTTGAGGGAGGTGGGATATGATAGAGAATGAATTAATCTTACTCAGGATAGGGACCAATGGCGGGTTTATGTGAGGGCGGCAATGAACCTCCGGGTACCTTAAAAGCCAGTAAGTAAGTATGCCGGTTTTAGAATTTATTTAAAAAAAAATCCGTAACGCGACAGCCCATGCAGACCAGAGGCCAACCAGCAGACTGCTGGTCTACTTCCACATGCCTCGGTAGAGATAGCGATCCAACCATTGCGGTGGTAACGTATAAGGAGCATGAAGATCCCCTGAGTTGGTTTTCGAAATCTGATTTAGCTACATAGCGTAGCTCGTAAAATTCACAACGATGTTGGGTGGACACTTGTCTCATACTGTCGGAAATCTTGTGCCGGAAAAATTTTCCCCATTAAGACTCGAACCAATGCACATTTCGTAACGCGTGATTCTTTGGACTACGACATTACGACATGGGTCTACATTTTTTTTTATTTAGGATCTGTATACATAAAATCCTATGTAGACAAAAACTTCTAACAAATTTTTTGTCCTCAGATTCGAGCATTGTGTTGCCAAATGTTGGTAGTAGTTTTTAATAATCTTTTCAGACTTTCCTAATATTTACATAAAGATTAAACACGGCGTCCTTGTGTATTTTAAATGCACGACACATGATCGCTGTAGTCTTTCACCTGTGGGGCACTTGGTACACCTATAATTAGGTCATATTTTGTGGTGAATAAAAATATTAATAATTGATTAAATGGCGATCTTACTCAATAAATCTACATATGCCGAACACACAACTAATGCTAACCACACATACAATAACATAAATACAGACATGGAAATCCTACACATACAACCCAAAAACCAAAAACTCAACACACTAGAATATGAAATATACAGACACACTAAAACACACCCTGATCAAATTCTCAACACACAAATCAATTTCAGAACACACACACTATTTGACACCACATTTCAACAATCGAACGCACCCACACAACAGGCAGCGAAGTTCGAGATGACGCAGAGATCTAGTAGGCTCTGAGGATGGTGTGAAGAAGTACCGAAACAGTTGTAAGCCGCACAAGATTACACAATTAACACGAGTAAGATCGCCATTTAATCAATTATTTATATTCAAGTGTTAAAAGTAGTGTACGAAAGATTCAACATGGAAAAATATTAAATTTTGATATTAAAAAATTTGCATAATTACTTCGCACAAAAATCCGGTGTTATTTGACATTTACAAAATATAACTTTGTCTCGTGTAAAATAATAAATTACTATACAATATATTTCTACAAAGACTACAGATCTGTAACATCAAGGAAATCTTAGTTCTTTGTTTTAACTATATACTTAGTTTCATTTGGCACGTAAAATCTTCCATGTTGTGCAAAGAAATTTATGCAAGTCTTGCATCCCCTGAATAATATAAACTATTAGGTACCACAAAACATTCAGATCATTTCTATTTTATATTTAAAAATAGTCTCTAAATGCTGCTTGAATATTAGATTCCAAATTCTGTATTGAATTAGGATTTGAAACAAAATTCAAACATCTAAGAATATTTTTACAACATTGCCACTCACGTGGAGATAAAACTGATACCCTTATCTGTTGTTATAGGCGTGTGTGGGGTGTGAAATCTGAATTCTAAAACCGTAAAAAAAAAAAACTAGAACTATAAATCTTACGGAACCTGACTAGTATTTGTGTGGTTAATGTTAAAGTATTTCTTTGCTTTCATCTGTGAAACCAAACACTGTAATCTCTTAACACTGAATAAACATTATGGTCCTCGACTCAGCTTGACGTGTGTAACGTGCACTTCAGCCCCACCTTATCAACAGTCCAAAGATTTAGTTCATAGTCAACATGATTGGACATAAATTGCTTGTTATGCAACTGAACACACGTTAGATAAGGATTCAAACTGAAATACCCACTTCAGACTAATATAGTAGGTGCACTCCTGTTTGCTGTATTTTCGAGATAACGAAAGAAACGCTAGGTTCTAGTAAAATAAATGTTCCTTAAAGCACCTGAGACCTTAACTGCATATACCTCTTGTTAAAATTGTAGCACTGTGCACTTCCTTTGTGTTAATGAAGATAATCTTTTAAATCTCTCGGTGGACATTTATACTGACAAGAATATACTTGATGCAATTTTAAGACGATTCTTGATTTCAATGAAAATACTAGTTCCATTTATATTTTTGTAATGGTAAAGTGCTTGTACCAATATGCAAACATGAAGGTAGTGTTATGAAAATTAAACATAACCTAACATAAACTCAGAAGTTTGCGCCCAGACTACCAAATGGGATCATTCACAATGATTCACATAAGCATTGGCATAAACATTACCGTAAGATGTTAACATGAAAGTTTGCAAACTCCAAACTATCATGCTTATGCTTACGTGATTTGCAAACAGAACACAATCTTGGAGCGCTGAAGTATAAGACAGAATATGAGGAAATGGCGTTATTTTTCCATGGTTACCAAGTATGTTTGCTGTTATGTTTGTTCCCATCGTAAATGATGGTATGACTTCTTGAGTTTACCGTAACGTTTATATTCTTAAGTTAACGCTTACGTTATGTTTAATTTTCATTGTGAAAGGACAGTTCTAAAATGTGGCTTTCCTGTGCAAAGCATTTCGTGTTGCAAGAATATTTGTGTGTAAAATAAAATGTATAAATTAATGTAGAACAGTCTTTTCATTCTTGTTACAATTCCTATCATAATTCTTTCAAAAGTTGACAATTTTGAATAAAATTTAATTGTGGTACAGATGCATTATGGGGGCCAATCTCCTTATTGGTTGAATGGTATGAATGTTACTATCGATATGCATTGTTATAATCGATATGATGTTGCAAACTTCTAAATTAAGTCTGTTTTATATTGTTGACTTGTAGCCTACTTCAAAATAGAAATAATGGCAGTAACAGTAAAATGTGTTTTCCCTGGACTAAAAATATAATACAAACTGACTAAAATCACATCTAGTAACAAAATATTTAAATCATTTTTATTAATTTTTTTTTTAAATTTGATAGCATTTAATGCTTATCGAATATCTAATACTAAAAACAATAATCGAATCATTACTTCCGCTGACCTTTTTTTGCGTGTAATGTGTGATGGGTGACCCCTATAATACATCTGTTCCTTACTTGTTTCTCAGGGGCATTATTGAACGGGTTACTATAATTTTGTTTCTGGATTTTGTTTGTAGGTGTGGGCCTGGTTACCCGTAAAATGGGCAACACTGTAAGCCCAGTGGTGGAACTGACCAAGAATGGTGACGAATTTTGCCTGACATCCCAGTCTACATTCAAGAACACCGCAATCAATTTCAAGCTGGGGCAGGAGTTTGACCAGGAGACCCCAGACGGTCGTAAAGTGAAGTCTGTGATCACTCAGGACGGCAGCAAGCTCGTGGAAGTGCAGAAGGGCGACAAGGAGACCACAATTATTAGAGATTTCAGCAATGACGAAATAAAGATGGTAAGTTTCGTTTACTTACGAAGTTGAAAAGAATAAATTGTCATTAACTGAGCCACTGAAATCCTGTAACAATTCCTGCTGAAGTTGCAAAAAATTTCAACCTATACAGATGTCAGAATTGACTAATATTCGATGAATACAGCCTTGTTAATAATAAAGTAGAAAATGAGTTACAGGATCTTCCTGGAAAGCTTGATAACTTTCACTGTCATAAAATCAACTTGCAACATTTATCATTTTTCTCTAATAAATATCTCCTAAATTCTTGAAATGAGGTTCTGCAAAGAATCTTTGGTAAGTGATAAGCACAGGAACGCCATTTCGTAGTGCTTTAGCAAGATTTCTGGCTTCTGTTGCATTCAAACAACTATACTGTAAAATACGATAATTTGGTCCAGGGAGCATCTGTTTTTGGTGTAAAGATAATTCGTTTGGCGTGTTTCTTAATTGAAATTACGAAATGGCGTTCCTGTGCTTAACATTTAATGAATCTTTAAACCTTGTAAAAAGACGTCTACCTATATGATCCAGTGCTTCGTCACTAATGAATTAGGAGACGGGGGGGGGGGGGGGGGAATTTAATATTTTCATTACATTTGTAGGTAATTTGACTTGCTTCTACTACAGCCAATTGTCCATGGCAGATTGCATTCATTACCCTATGTTGTTGGTTGGCATCTTATGTTCTGTTGATTCACTTCATATTGCATAATAGTATCACTAATTATTTTTCATGTCTTTCAATTCAAATTAGAAATAATTGTCATTAACTCCTTCCCACGATTGCCGGTGAGTACTATATTTTATAAACTTCCACAGAAATGTGGGAGTCTTCCAGGATTTGGAAGTCAATAGTTAATAGATGAAATTACAAATTTTAAAATGAAAATACACTATTGGTACTCCTTGAACTTCTAAAAGTGTTGTTCGTCTTGCAAACTATTCTTGTGTGAATTTGTTAGAAATGTAACTGTAGAAATTCTTATTCCCACTATGGTACCTGTATATTAGAACTTCCTAATACCACAGTCACGAAGCTCAATACGTAGTAAATATGCAAACATTAGATAGTTGCTCACCACTAGGATCGCTAATATCACCTCATTACAGGCAATGCAAAATAGTACTGGCACAGTCTATTGTTTCTAGCACCCTCAAAACTCAAGCTTCGTGACTGTATATACTAGACTGTGCTAATACTTTAACCTTAATTAAATTCCATTTCGTGAAGATTAGTTCAGAATTCTAATAACTGAGAAAGAAATTTACAGAAATTTGATAGGATACTCTGTACAATGGGGAAACTTGAAAATTATATGTACGTGGAAAATTATTATCGTATTCCTGTGTAAATCAGTGTATTGTAATGTATTTAAATTCCATGGTATTCGTATATTGCTTCACAGCTAGAATATGGAATAAGCCAAACGAAAATAAAAACCTTAATAGTACTATAAAGTCTTAATTTATAGTCTGTCCAGTTGAAATAATATACACAGATTTAAAATATAGTTTACTAGTACAGCACAAAGGTTCGGTATCAATTTCATGACACATTGTTGAATGTCATGAATTCACCTACAGAATAGAAGGGGTGAGAAATTAGGTACTTTAATTTGGCCCCAAATAATCTTACGTTTTGAGTTTTTTTATATCCATAGGGAGGCTATTAAAATATTTACTGCCATATAACGCACTCCTTTTTAATAGCACAATAGACTTGTCGATGGAGTATGAAAGTCATTTTTTGACGTGTATTTATGCTATGAACTGTTGAATTAGTTAAAGTTTTCACGATTACATACGAGGAAGATTATTAATGAAAAGATATACTGACAAGCCATGGGCATTGTAGTTTTTTTTAAATAGACCTACATGAATCCCTAGATTTGGCACCTATTATTTCTATTTACTCTTTTTTTTTGTAACAGGAATATACTGTTACTATCTGTGGAATTTCCCCAGAATATTATTCCGAAACTCATTACAGAGTGGAAGTATGCAAAGTATATTGTTTTTAAGGTATTGATATTTACTATCTATTGCATAGATCTCGTAACAAGATGTGATGAATTTAATTTGGGGGTAATTTCTTTAATAGGATTTTTTTCAATTTAACACATCGATTTTAAGCCAAGAAATTTGGTTGTTTCTATTAGGGACCTATTGTTAATTATTACACTTGAAATTTGGACAGTATTTAAATTGTACTGAAACAAAACTAGAGATATGACAGATTATAACCTAATTGTGGTGGAAATAACAGTAAACTGGTATATCACGAAAGAGTATAAAATTGAGTTGACTACATGTATAGCTTTATTTTCATGCCTGTTTAACTTCAGCTCACTTTTTTCTATATATGGTGGGATTCTCACGATACAGAGTCCTAGTTTACTATCAGAATGTAAATCATTCTGGGAAAAGAAATGCACTAACATGCATTTATCATACTAGTACCAAACTATGGGATTCTTATTCTAATATTGTAAAAATATCTGAATAAGGAAATTGTTTTCTTTATACTTCAGGTAGATTATGAAATTAGGTAAATATCTAATGGAGTGCAACACCCTAAATATTGTTTACTGCATTTCTGAAGACGACTCTCACAGAAGAGCGGATATAATAGCGATAAACAGGCAACAACAAAAGCTATTATCACAGATCCAACTATACGCATAGAGATAGATCTAAACCAAGCTCATCAGGTTGATCAGGAAAAGAGTGCCATTTATGAACCTTGCATTCCCTACCTTAGTGCCAGGTATAACATCCCTCTCTTCAATTGGTCAGTGACAGGTTTATTTTTTGGTGCTCGGAGTTCTTTACCAAAATTTACATATAATTTTTTAAAACCATTATCAATATCTTTTGAAATTCAAAAAATCATCTCGCAAACTCTTAACGATTCCCTGCAGACTATAGTTTCATTTATACCACTCAGAAGGCCTTAATTAAGGATATGCTAATTTTAAATAAAATCTTTTATTTATAAGTATAATTTTATAGTCATCTTCTAAGATTTTATTTTATAATTGATAATCAATGGTGCTTAATTATTACATTTTATTTTTACAATAATATTCATATTTAATTATATTTGCTATTAATTTCTGGATCCTTGTGGTCATCCTTAATTAAGGCCAGAAGAGTTATTTCCCTCTCTCTCTATACTGAAATCATTTGTTGTTGACCAATGCTAAGGATCTTGGATTTCTTCCATTGTTAATATTTAAATTATGACATTTTGTTTCAGACCTTGACGGTGGATGACATCGTATGTACAAGAATCTACAAAGCTTGTTAAGACTGACGTATTGAGAAGAGCTGCAGCCATCCAAATGTCTCATTGAATGTGAAGTTTCGATGTTGCTTGTAAGATGGGAGCAACTTATCTCCTATAACAAGACTGGAAAAACTTAGTTGTAGCAAATTATATACATTGCAGCTTAAGTTGTGATCATAAGTTTGCCAACAATTACTGTAACAATTGCTCATATTCTCATTTAGCGTAAGCTTGGTAATTTTATTTGTTAAATTGAGTGCATACAGTAAAATGTTTTGAATTTAATCTGAAAACAGGGTAACTTGTATATTATTGAATTTGTTGTTATATTTAGTGTTAAATTCTGGCAGCAGCCTTGAGAAAAAAATTAAGTAGAAATGTTCAGCTAAAAGTACTACGAAGTTACCATTTTGCACTGGACTTTGAGACTAGTTGCACCTTCTGAAATGTGCAGTAACTTGTTAGAAAAAAGAAAAGCAGTTTTGCTGCTTTGAATTCATGATTTCAACACTGCACACACACTATTTTTGTATCCCTTTGGATATTGTATTTCAAAGAAAAGTATTTCGTATTGTACTGTATATTGTTCGTACTCTGAATGCAGTTTTTTATGCAAGAACTGTAGTTTAGTACATTTCCTGAACTATTGTTTTCTTATTTCATTGAATAAAAAGTCATTAGATAATTATATTTATTAATTTCTGATTTTCCTAATTTCATTCCTTTATTCTCCATGTATTAAGTCTTCAGGTTTTTATTTTTATATAGTACAGATCATTCTTGACAATACATCTTGGATATCAGACAATGAATCTAAAGATTTCTACAACTATTACATTCATGATTGTTCAGAAAATCTTTACTAATGAATGGGTTTTGAGATGAATATCTTCCTGTGCATTAATTACTCCCAGAATGTTCTTAAACAATTTAGACATTTGTCTATTCTGTACATTACAACGAAAATTTGATTTTCAAGCTTTAAAAGAGCTGTAATTCATATACAGCCTGAAGACTTAATTGATACCCATTTTATTTGTAGTAAACTTTCTAGTGTAGTGAATTCATATACCAGACAGATAAAATCTCCTTAAATATTTAAGACAAATTTCACAGTTACATAAATAATTGAATAAATGCCAAAATCTTACTGTTTTGCATTATGTACAGCTGCAAAAAAAAGAAAAGTGGCTGCACTGGTGAACAGTAAATATTTTCTAAGTCCACTTTGGATCAAGGTGATGTTACATGATGCTTGCAGCCAGTGTTGCCACGACCTACTCACGAAAATCAGGAGAAAACCATCGAAACAAACAGGACATTACAATAGATTAATTAAACATGAATTTTATCTTTGTATTATAATATTAATTACAAAACTGTGTATACTGCAAGAATGATATTGTTGTATTACTATATAGCACATCCCTAACCAATGAAATTGAACAATTTTGCTAAATATTACTATTGTCATCTTTACTCAGCGTACGTAACTAAGTCATGCAATTTTGTTTTTACACAGTAATGTCTCATTGACAATGTCTCGCATTAAAATATATTAATCAGGAGTTTTTCGTATATTGACAAACGATTTTCGATAGAACAAGATTTATTTTAAAGATGACATTAAAGACAGTACTGCATTAGCTGCGATTATAACCGATGAAAAATGATCCCTTTTCCTGTTTTTGCATAACTACCCTTTAAACTATTCATAATTTTCCGACTCTGATCTATAATTCTAGGAAGGAGTATTTACATTTCTTTCTTGCTGGGACACTTTCATTTTAAAAGATCCCTGCGCACGATATGTACCACAAAAATACCATTACCTACACTTTACTCTCTCACTGTTTCACGTGTTCTTGCTCCTTTAAGCATCTTTGTGGCGAAGCATTATGAGCAAGGGGAGACAACGAGCTAGAAGAATATCCTTACTTCTAGCTCATTGGGGGACAAATGAAAACCTTGTTTGACTTGTGTATAACATGCAAAAGTAAGACATGGTGACATAATGTAATCTATACGAATAATAAATCTGTAGCCGAAATTTTTCTGGTAATTTTAGATTTTCCAAAAATAATTAACCACCCTGAAACCGAAAATCGCTTTTTTGAAATTTTTGTATGTCTGTATGTTTGTTACCTTTTCAGGCGATAATGGCTGAACCGATTTTGATGAAAATTGGAATATAAATTAAGTTCGTTGTAACTTAGATTTTAGGCTATATGGTATTCAAAATACATTATTTAAAAGGGAGGTTATAAGGAGGCCTGAATTAAATAAATCGAAATATCTCGCTTATTATTGATTTTTGTGAAATATGTTACATAACAAAAGTTTCTTTAAAAATGATTTCTGATAAGTTTTATTCTCTGAAAAATTTTGATAGGACTGATATTTAATGAGATAAATGAGTTTTAAAATTAAAATAACTGCCATCTAAGGCCGTGTATTGAAATAAAAAACAAATGACTTCGTCTATAAGGGGCCTTGGACACAACAATCGAAAGCTATGAAACATAGCCTACAGACAATGTTTCTGTGTTTGTATGAAGTAATATAGGAAGCTAAATTAACCGATTTGTATAATTAATTATTAATTCATCATTGGAAAGTGTAGTTTCTCTGGATGGACATAATGCTATAATGTTACTACAGTAACTTGTGAGTGAATTGAGGACAGGTAAGATTAAAATAGCTTCTTATGCACAGAAAACTTGATAGGTTATTCTGTATATTCATTTCCTGTATTTCTTATAATAATGTTTATGAACATATTCATTTTTATCTCGGAGAATTAACGAACAACGAGAGTGTATTGATTTAGTATGCAGTAATAGTATGTTAGCTTAGCAATCCATAATTCAAATTTTAACTATGCTCAATTGAATCGTGATAAAATACATATGCAATAAATGCAATGCAAAAAAATTGAGTAATGAGCCAAGCAGATTATGTTGCGCTGTTGTAAAAGTTGTTCCTCCTGAGATTCAAGAGCTACCACAACAAATTAAAAACTTTCTAATTCGAGTACATCCGTTATCAACACACTTTTTCATAATATAATATAAACATAATAATAAATCTGTAGCCAAAATTTTTCTGTTAATTTTCGCTTTTCCAAAAATAATTGGTAATAACAATTAAGAAACATGTTAAAGGAATTGTCATTGCACCAAATGAGTGGTCTGTGGATCAAAATGATCGCATTTTAATTATTTGGATGCAATTTAAATTAACATATTAAACGATTTATCCTTCTATCAAACACGAATGTTCCGTGGATCAAATGTCCTATTTTAATTATGTAATTACTTTATATTTATTTCTAACAGGTGCAGCGGAGCGCACGGGTACGGTTAGTGTGTAATAAATTGAAAATCCGGGTACAGAACCAGGTGACTGCAGCAAGCCAAAAACGAAGGAGAAATTCGAACTTTTAACAAAAAAAAAGTAGAGCAGTAGATTCAATGGAAAAAACAGGAAATCTCCTGCTTAATCAGTAGGTATGGCATCACTGGCTTGCACTTGTAGAAGCACTATGGAGTCATTTCATATCTGCATCTCGTAGAGTAGTTTTAGAGTGCTCACTTAATGATTAGAAGGTTGTTAGTTTGAGCCTTGTTCAATTTCATTTTATTTTTAGCGATATAAATAATATTCAACTTAGTTGTATTCTATTGTTCTTTAGCGATATAAATAATATTCACTTATATTGTTATAGTCATCATTGTCCTTGTAGGTATTAGGCCTAGTGGCCTGTTAGAGTCTGTCCATCTTTTCGGGGGTGTCCCAAAGACTGTCTTCAATGTGGTATATAGCAGAGAATTTGTCTTGGGAGTCTGGAACGGTCCATTCTATTGACATGGTTAAGCCATTATTTTCTATAGTGGTTGAGATGTTCATAAATAGGTGTAATTTTCAATTCTTTTGTAATTAGTTCATTCCTTTTGTGGTCAAGCAAGCTGTAGCCGGCAGTCCTCCTTAGAAATCTCATTTCCACAGTTAGGCGTTGAACATCTGAGTTTCGGACAGTCCAGGCCTCACTACCATACATGAGGACAGGTCTTGCCAGAACTTTATATGCTTTTAACCTGGTATGTTTTTGGGTTTTCATGGTTGTGAAAACCTGGTTGATGGTTCTTAAGGCTCCATTAAAATATTTTCAGATATATCAGTACTTACTTACTGGCTTTTAAGGAACCCGGAGGTTCATTGCCGCCCTCACATAAGCCCGCCATCGGTTCCTATCCTGAGCTAGATTAATCCAGTCTATCATATCCCATCTCCCTCAAATCCATTTTAATATTATCTTCCCATCTATGTCTCGGCCTCCCAACTAACACTCTATATGCATTTCTGGATTCGCCCATACGTGCTACATGCCCTGCCCATCTCAAACGTCTGGATTTAATGTTCCTAATTATGTCAGGTGAAGAATACAATGCGTGCAGTTCTGCGTTGTGTAACTTTCTCCATTCTCCTGTAACTTCATCCCTCTTACAAGTAAACCTTCACCTGAGGTAAAAAACAATGAAAATGAAACTTACATTTTTGGAATCAGCATAATAAAATATCAGTAATCCTAAAATTTCGTAACTCGACTGCAATTATCAAGTGCGATACAGAGCGCAGAACACGAGGCTTCAAGCAGCAAGAAAACATACTTTCAACTAGCGATTAATGCATAAGAAGGAAAACAATGATGTGGTCATCATGTTACTTAACGCATCGTATTCCAGAATCTGATTTGTTTTTATCCAGAAACATATGTCGCACAACAGTGATAGCTAATGCAAATTGTCAGTGCACTTTATAAAGGCTGATTTTGCACAAATCGTACATATCCCTTGTACATTTCGGATACAGTACTCTGTAGTGTTTTGAAAACGTTGTCCACTTTGGATCCCAATTCAGCTAACGCCCGACCATACCCATGCGCCTGTTGGAATCGTGGAGAAGGAAACTGCTGGTAAACAAGCGACTGTAGTTTCAGTATATTGTTGCGTTGTTGTAATGTATCAGATGAATCATCAAAATCTACATTATGAGAAATGTGTCAAATCATATGCTTATACATTCGAAAAAAAAGTAACTGTCCAAAGATTGCAACTCATAAGTCGTATTTGGTGGTATGATTTTAACTACCGGTACTAGTTTATCAAGACCACAGTCCCCTTCTTCTAACAGTTGCTTAATTGTATTTTCGTCGCAGTGGACACCATACGAGTCCAACAGCAGAAGAATATTTCTCGTAAGAATTGTATCCATATTTTTTTGGTCATTTTTCCCGATGAAGTCCATTTTACTACAAGGTTGTCACTCTGGAAAATGCGTTCCTCAACTCTTTGACTTATACCTTTCGGTTCTTGGAGAATAAGTAGTAACTTTGGCATCAGTTTTCCAGCTTTAGAAACCACCGGCGTTATAGTGTAGAAATGTGTAGTTGCCCCCTTGGATTGCACGACACCATACACTTTATTGGTTCCTTGACGTTCTAATGTTCTGCCGAAAGGCATTTCCTTATGGAACCCACATTCGCCTGTATTAAACACTTGATCATCATTGTACATGTCCAAACTGTCCAAAATCATGCCACCAAATAAGACTTATAAGTTGCAATCTTTGGACAGTTGACTTTCGTGTGTTAACCACATGAATTTAGGTTTCATACTGCTTCATGACCTATGGTTGAACTTTTTCTTTTTGTTTGTCGGTACAACTGGCAGAATCCGATACTCTGTTACTTTACATTTTTCTTCAAAGTCAATGACTCGGGATGTTTTGGGAGGGGACGGAGCATATTGAGAACCGGAACTTTGTGAAGTACTTAATTCCTCTTCTGACGTACAGTAGTATTTGTTTTTTCAGTCTCCCATTCTCGTACATGAGGCATGACATTTTCATCATTTCATGGTTCATTTTCATCAGTGTCCAGAGTATGACTTTCTTCAACTGCTTCCGATTCATAACTCTTTAATAAGTCATATATATCATCAACAATTTCAAGTTCCTTCCGCGACATTTCACTGTCCCCTTATAACCCTCTTCATTTAGTTTATCCAGAATTTTAATCACTATATTCACTGGGTTAATCTTCTTCAGCTCACCGCACATAACATTACACAATAAACTGCAAGGTACAAACTAGCTGACAGCGCTTATACAGCAGTACTGTCTTCGCTCTCGCGTCTAGCATTGCTGCGTGATATAGTTATTTGCAAAGCCCATGTCAACTTGATCTTGATTGGTCGCCATCTCTGGTGTTCATTGCGTTTGAGTAATAAAATTTAAGTATTTTGCATTGATTTTAATGCTTAATCCAATGGTAATAAAGGTAAGTCTTTCTTTTTTTTACCCCACCTGATGGTTTACTTATTAGTCCCATATATTTTCCTAAGCACCTCATTCTCAAACACCCTTAACCTATGTTCCCTCAGACGTACCTAATAGTCAAATATAAATAACAGAAATTTTTGCAAAGTAACCTACTCTGTGACTTATTACAAAATGTTACAGAAAGCCCCAAAGAACCAACTTTGAAACCTTACATGGATACTAAGTTTACAAACTCTTGGAGACATTTCAATCCAAATTGCTGCAGCAAATTTCCGTGGCATGAATTTGAAACTTAGAAAATGCAAAGTGTCTATGGTTTTTCTTGCAGGATTTTTAAAACTTATTCAGTAAACATATGAAAAAGTTTTTCAATATATTACTACTTTTTACTGTATATCCACATTACGTACACACATATTTTTTGGTACACAAATCAACTGCTCAGGCACTGTATAAAAAAAAAAGTCTGCAAGAAACAGTAAATCTCATAGTTTCTCAATAATATTCATAATATTACAAAATAAGTTTAATACAGTACAAAATTTTGTATTTTGGTATAATTATTTCAATGTTGTACCTTTGAAACATTTTCGACAGATTACATAACTAGCATTGCACTTCAGTTGTCAGGAATAAAGCTAGTCTTCATTGTTACTTCACATCTGTGCCTGGTCCACAAAGGTGTGAACAAATGTTCTAAAAGTTGTAACAAAAAAGTTCTCAGATAAAGCATGGTGTAATATAATTGTTACACAAAAAAAAAACACAATACAAGAAATATGTTAATTCATTGTTACAAGTGATGTCACATAACTAATTGAAATAAAAATATTTATTATTATGTTGAAAGTAGAATAAGTTGACATCAGGAGATATAGGGACTTCATTACCTACTACCTACTTATTATATATATTTAGCTACCTTATGATTACAAAAATAAAAACGATACTAAGAAGGAAGACTCACCAAGTGATAATGGATTTTCACAGAGATTGTTCTCCCATATGTTCCATTTGAAATAAGAAACCTCCTATAAATTTCTACATCCGGAGAAAGCCTAGTTTTCGAGATATGACTTTTATAATTCTTCAATCCAGAGCTATAAAATCTAAAGGAAGGCTGCTATGTGCTATATATATAGGGCAACAAAACTCATCTAGCTGCATACCATACTGTCAAAATATCCTTAAATAATACAGTTATGAAAATTATATGTCAGATTCAGTATATCATCATTGTTCCTGCAATAACTCCTATGTAACATATTTATCGATTTTCAGGTTTTTGCTCTATTAAATAACTTAAATAGTGATACAGCAAATAAAATCTCCTATACTACTGGGTTCAAAAAGTTCCCGGAATTTTACTACCATTTTTGGTATTAATATATAACAAGGGATATTTTTCATTTGTTTTGTTGGTAACATTCATGATGTCATTTCCTTAAAGTTTGTTGATAATGGCGATTGTTGGTTTTGAGTTGTAGGCTATTGTTTATCATAGTGTTTTGTTTGTTCATCGCATTTTGTAATTATGTCCACAGAGCAACGTACAAACATCAAGTTCTGTGTTTTGTTACACAATACTCATGCAGAGACATTAAGATTGTTGGAAGAAGCATATGGCGAAGCAGCAATGAAAAAAACTCAAGTGTATGCCTGGCATAAACGCTTTTCTGGTGGCCGCGATAGCATCAAAGATGACGTACGCAGCGGCCGACCAACAACTGCAACAAATGAAGCAATCGCTCAGCGTGTGCGTAATGTTGTGAGGGACGACCGACGTAAAACCATAAAAGAGATAGCAGCAGAGGTCGGAATATCAGTCGGAAGTGTACATAATGTTCTTCACAAGCATCTCAACATGCATTACGTGTCTCAGAAGTTAGTTCCGAAAATGTTGTCGGAAGAACAGAAAGAAACAAGAATGACTCTTGCTGGGGACATGATCAGTATGGCTGATGAAGATGGTGATTTCTTAAACAAAATTATTGCTGGTGATGAAACTTGGTGCTACTTGTACGACCCAGTCCCTAAACGACAGTCATCTGAGTGGAAATCGAAAACATCTCCTCGGAAGCAAAAATTTCCTAGGAACACTTCCAAAGGCAAAGTTATGTTGGAAGTTTTCTTCGACTCTCAGGGTCTCATCCACCATGAGTTCATTCCAGAAGGTCGTACTGTAACGAAAGGATTGTACGTAGAAATCCTCTGTCGCCTCCGGGACGCAGTGAGAAGGAAACGTCCAGAAAAGTGGGTAGAAAATAACTGGTTCCTTATGCATGACAATGCACCTGCTCATCGCGCAATTATTGTAAAGAATTTTCTTGCCAGGCACAACATAACTGCTTTGGATCACCCACCATACTCTCCTGATCTCTCACCACCTGATTACTTTCTGTTTCCCCGTCTGAAAAGTCATCTGAAAGGACGGAGATTCAATGCTGAAGAGGTTATCGCAAACGCGACGAGAGCACTAAGACGGGTTTCACAAAATGGCTTCCAGGAACTCTACACGCGTTGGCGAAAGTGTGTTGTTGCGGAAGGCAACTATTTTGAAGGGAATGCTGTAGAATAGTGTTTAAGGTACGTTGTTTCTATGATACTAGCAAATTCCGGGAACTTTTTGAACCTAGTATGTATGTAATTACACACAGTGTTAAAAAAAGGTATCCAATATTTTAGGAGGTGATAGTATGCATCAAAACAAGAAAATAATGTCTAATAAAAATGGGTCCTACTTTCTGAGATCTGTTCGTAGGAAGTGTTCAATGTGATGTCTAAGGAGCGGATTCCTATGTAATTAAATATTT
The DNA here is from genome assembly GCF_040183065.1 of Periplaneta americana. Classification (NCBI taxonomy): domain Eukaryota; kingdom Metazoa; phylum Arthropoda; class Insecta; order Blattodea; family Blattidae; genus Periplaneta; species Periplaneta americana. The sequence goes on along the minus strand of NC_091129.1, from coordinate 10,031,143 downwards.
TTCTTGTGTGTGATAAAACACAATTAACAAAGTTAAAAATTCCGAACATGAAGTGTTAAGTTTAAAACCCGAATTTTATTTCACATAAAAACACATATTTTCACAAACATATTTTCAGGAAATATATTATAAACACATAAGTCTTGGAGTTTTTTCACTTAAATAATTTTTTACAAGAACTTTTAAATATTTTAAAACTAAATCAATTATATCACTCAGAAATACATCATCTTTTTAAGAATCCTTGGTTGTTTCGTGTTTCTATGGGTTATGTGGTGTATCCGTGATCAATTTTTGTAATAGTATCGCCTTAAGTTCTGAGAACTGCTAGGCAGCATATCAGTGTTATTATATGAGAATAAATTAACATGGACAAGAAGGAGAGATTTTGCAACACATAATTAGGAACGTTTATTGTTGCTGAAGATGATTTCATTCCGCGCTTTGTTTGTGAAACACAACAGATAAGAGCTCGGGTATGAACATTATTTAATTTAAACAAATCTCTCGCCTTTCGCTCAAGCCTATGAAGTGAGGAAATACATCTTGTTGTGATTCCCCGTTATCGGACCAAAAGCATAAGCTGCGTAGTGCAGACGTGGTGGCATCGCTATAGGAAACTTTTCTCAGACATTGTCAGTCAGTAGCTAGAAACATTTTTTTACGTTAAGACGTGAGTATATTAGCCTCTTAAGATGCCTAAAATCAAATCGAGTTTAAGATCGCGTCTACAGCAATATGTAGACGAATTTAAAAACATTTTTACTACCGACGGAAAAGTGTTATTTTGCCAGCCATGTGGTAAATCAGTAAGTGCAGATCAGAGCTCTCAGGTAACCTAACATTTGTCTGGAAACAAGCACATTGCTGCTGATTCACGGGTGCATTCACGGCAAAACAGTGGATATAAAAAATTGTGTAAAGTTGCTCAAGTATTGGAGGGTGTGCCAGTAGGTGAAATTGACGGTGTAGGTGTTTGTGACATTCCTCTCTTTAAATATGCACGTCTGACGTCCTGTGATGTGGAAAGATCGTTTTCACAGTATAAGTCATTGTTCAGAGATAATCGGCATGCATTTGTGATGGAGAATTTGGAAATGACCTTTGTTGTTCACTGCAATTCTCGGACAACTACTAGCAACTGATACTCAAGTGCGGTTGGTGAGTACCTAGTAACATTTTTTTTTTTTTTCAAGCTAAGTAAGGTATTTTTGTCATATTTAAAAAAATATAGGCGGCCGGGTAGCTCAGTTGGTAGAGCAGCTGGCTACAGATTAAAAGGTCCGGGGTTCGATCCCAGGTGGTGACAGGATTTTTTCTCGTTGCCAAACTTTCAGAACGGCCCCGAGGTTCACTCAGCCTCCTATAAAATTGAGTACCGGGTCTTTCCCGGGGGTAAAAGGCGGTCAGAGCGTGGTGCCGACCACACCACCTCTTTCTAGTGCCGAGGTCATGGAAAGCATGGGGCTCTACCTCCATGCTCCCAAGTGCCTTCATGGCATGTTACGGGGATACCTTTACCTTTACCTTTAAAAAAATATATATATTGTTTGTGGAGGGAAGCAATCAAGATGAATGCGAACGTGTCAGCTGTGCGTAGTGTACCTGGCAGGTCTTCGGGCAGTAACCTCTGTCGACGTTGCGACAGGGAGGTTGAAACCCTTGCCCATGTCCTGGGGGCCTGTCCATACGGTGAACTTCTACGAAATATGCGGCATCATACAGTAAGATCTATAATAGCAACTGCCTTAAGGAACAAAGGTTATTCAGTATATGAAGAAGTTCACGGCATATCCAGTGAGGCAGTAATCGAAGAATCGACATAATTGCATTTAAACCTCCCTCTCTTGAAGGTTACATCATAGACCCTACTGTGAGATTCGAATCGCACGAACATCAGCCAGAAGAAGTACACGAGGAAAAAAGGAATATATATGAACCTTCCATCAGTTTTTATAAGGACAAATACCATCTGGAATCCATCGTCATTACGGGACTAATGATAGGAGCCCGTGGGACCGTACCCCGGTTCCTAGTTGACTTCTGTAAATCTTTTGGCCTGCATAAAAATATTTTAAGAGATCTAACAATTGCAGCACTCAAAGGCTCAATAGCTATTTTCAGGCATCATACACATGGACCATGACTAATTCGCATCTCCTTGACGTTACTTCGTTTAACATCATGTGTTTCAATATAATTCAAATACTTTCTTTTTCACTCTAACAACAATTTATCGCTAAGCCTCAAGGCTTTTACTCTATTGTATCATGGTACTCTTTGTCGACGGCAACCTGTAGTGGTTACAGGAAGAAATTAAATTAAATTAAATTTCGTACTTTTTAGCACATAAAAAATAAATATATTTAAATTTTTAGCACATAAAAATCCACTCCCTATTTATCACATTATCTCTCTAATTCAATATAATATTCGTGCCAAGTAACGAAACACTATCAGAGAACTTCCGAGTGAAATTATTCCGAGGTCTAAAGCCCGAGGCTGAATTATAGGAGTTGTATGCTTTGGAATTGTTAACAATTCCACAGTTTCACCTTCTGCAGTTATTCTTTCTAAAGCATGTCTACCTTGGTAACTGGTCCATGAGTCTACCGAAAGAATCTATGACCACTGACAGATGGAAAGTATACTTCTTGAAACCGCTTGAAGAGCTGAGTTTTCATAAGTTTCCCTGATTTTGAGGGCAATGCATAAACATTTGGGGCAGTGGCGGCTCCTGCATATTTCTTAAGAGGAGGAAAGAAGTTAACAGCGCAAAATGATACCTTCTTGAGAGAAACATGCTACAAATTAGCCTACATGCATACATGTAAGACCAGGTAGTGTTAGGGGTGGCCTTCTCTTTTGTATACCAATAATCTGTTCTTGTAAACTGAGTTTCCTAAATTGTCCAAAATACGTTTTCACTTCCATTCATTGTTGGATAATTGCATAAATTAACAATTACAAGGAAATTCACAAACTCGCAGAATTTTTCGCGCACACTACAGGATCACACGTATTGGAAGAGACCAGCTACTAACACGTAACCGGAACAGTTTTATGGAAGTGGGAATGGGAAATAATCTGTTAGGAAAGCGAGAACACTGCACCCACCCACGTGGTCTGTGTTGCCACATGTACATTTTACAAGTTCAGTATCACATGCTTTTGAAGAATATCAGTTCTTGTAAAATCATACTACCATTATTGTTCAAAGCTGCCGGTGAACGATTAATTTTTTTATGTTAAAAATAATGTAGTTTGGAGTACTTTCAATTTCAAATATATTTGTACAAAACTGACAACTTGGCTGTTGCCCTGTCTAGTAGACAATGAATGGAAGTGAATTTCAGGGGCCAAAAAGATCTGCGATACTAACGTAGAACTACTTCCTCTTTGTTTTATATAAATCTAACTTCAACTTTCAGATATCCTCGAAAGTTTCAAACCATGAATAGTAGCTTATATAAAGTGCAATGAATAATATATTTTGTTTTATAATTTAAAAAAAAAAGTTTATATGGTGTCTTTCATAGCTTTGTGTTAAAACTGTTTTATTGTGCCTCCTCCTAGATGTGTTATAGTCTGGTTGAATGCAGCATCGTTAGATGGCAGCGGTAGCGAGCTTGCTGCATGACCAGTCGGTTTCTATTTCCTGCCCATGAGCTGATTCAGAGGAGGATCTCCTCCCTATCCGTTCATTTATTTGCTTTAAAACTCTGATTCTTTCTCTGGCCGCTAGCGCGCTGTTGTCTATGTGTGTTAACTGCAGTAAAGGAGGAATGGATTGACTTTCCTCCACACAAACAATCTCGTATCTTTCTCACAGTTTTCTAGCAGCACATGATTGTGCGTCTTTTAAAACTCGATCAACTGAGGTTTTCTTATAACTGTGAACTTAAAAATTATCGAATCTTCCTCGAATTTCAAGGCACATATTTTATTTGGTATTTACTTTCAAAAGAAGAAAAATATGAGGAGGACGTTCCTCCTTTCCCTCCCCCGAGAAACCGCCACTGATTTGGGGCTTAAACATTTTCTTCTTCACAATGGCAATGGAGATATGAGACTCATATGAGTGTCAAGCCATTGTTTTGAGAAATCATATCTCAAAGGCTATGCCTTCTCCAGATGTAGAAATTTATACGGAGGTTTCTTATTTCAAATGGAACATATGGAGGAAAAATTGTTGTGAAAATCAATTATCACTTGGTGAGCCTTCCTTTAAGTATGAAGGCAAGAAGTGAAAACTACATTCTATTGAACATAAATAAAAATAAGGATTGTATCCAAGTACATACACTAACGAAATTCATACTTGTGCATTCTCTACAAACAGCGGTATTCCATCATTTCAATTCTGGGTAGTGTATCATACTTTAACATATGTCTTCTCTTCAGAATAATAGCTTTCCACTCTATAACATAAAAACAATTACTAATACTTCAGTGGAAAATAACAATTATACAATATTCAGAGTTTAGAAAATACCATTGGGTATACAGGCGTCCACTTAGCGGATATCCTCCTTCTTTGTAATATAATTAGAATAATTTATTTACGTGTTTTATAATAGTACATTATGGTAGTAATTAAGACGCGAGTATGTTTTCATACGAGCGTCTTAATTACCATTATAGTCAAGTTTTATACGACTGTTTCTGCTCGACCATATTTCTAACTTGAAATTATTCATAAGTATCCATGTTATTCTTATCTGACTGAGGAGCGGAACTGACCTTATGCAATATCTCGTAAATTGTGAGATGTGCGCAGACGCGAAAGTATTGATTTTTTCCGAGAAATAAATCTCGACATCGACCTTGATATAATCTAGAGAGTAAAATAAACATTAATCTTGGTATAACCTTGAAATTGAATTAGACATTGAAAAACGAGATGACAAACTGAATTTATTTGAATATTATTTACAATTAACGCTAATTATTATAGTAACAGAACTGACTTTATTTCAAATATGGGTGATTTATTGTGCAATTGGTGAAATTAATTTGCGGGAATGTGCTTTGTGAAAGGCTGGAAGATGACGGTGAATTGATGTTAATTTGTGTGTTGTTTTTTTCGACTGAGTTTAATATTGTATTTGAGATTTCAATTTTATTTTGGATCGATTCTTCAACATAATCTTCTGCGACAGTATTGGATTTCCAGCCTCCGAGAATAATCGATATTTGCGCTTTCATATTGCTACAATGGTATTTTCTGATTGGTGGAACACCTGAACTTTAATGAATAGGTGTACTTTAATGAGGGCTGCTACCAGGTGTATAATAACTACATTTCGGCATGGTCGAGCGTAAAATATATAAAGTGACAGAAGTAAATCCAAATACTTTAAATAAGCACTGCTTTAAATATAAACTTTTTTGCTAAGTTTTAGCCTAGATCATATATGTAACAGATAACTCACTGCTGTGTTAAAATCGGCAGCACTTTGAAAAGAACAACCACCAGGATCGCCACCCGTCCGCCGTAAACGAACACGAGATAGCGATTTTTAAGAATATTAATCTACTGATTGTCAGTGCCACCTTTCATCAATGTAATTTTATTGCGTAGTGTTATTACCATGGCAACAGCCAAAGAAAAACAAGCTATAGGCGCATTTTAACGCAAAGAACCGTGGCGTGAGGAGAAGCTACAAAATGCCGTGTTTATTAAATTTATCTGTATCACTAGACCACTAAGTAAACATATTCTCTTTAAGTTTACTACGTAGCTCGGTTCAACCTTTCTGTTGTGAGGAGGGGTGGTTTGTTACGTACGCTACTGTTCTAGAGTGAGTACAAATACCAACTGAAGAATGAGAAAAACTGTACAGTATATCAGACAAAAGTTTTGCGAGCCAGTGTACGAGTATTTTCAATAACCAAATAAGTGGAACAGATTTACTTCTGTTATTTTATAATATTAGAATAGACGTGAATAACTTATTTGTTGTTGTTTTCTAAACCCAGGAGTTTGACAATAAAGTCACTTGACCTCTTGCACTCCAATATTTTTCAAGATATTATCATGGTCAGCCACTGAAGCACAGATTTTGAGGTGTTCTGAATCCATTTCTTGGTTTGAGTTGCACAATGGGCAGTTAGGGGACTGATATATTCCAATTCTATGCACGTGTTTGGCCAAACAGTCATAGCCTGTTGCCAATCTAAATGCAGCTACAGATGATTTTCGTGGTAAATCGGGAATTAACTGTGGATTTTGATGCAGAGAGTTCCATTTTTTCCCTTGGGATTGTGTTATCAAATTTTGTTTGTTGAAGTCTAAGTATGTAGATTTAATAAATCTTTTCACAGAGTAATACGTAGATTTAGTAACAGGTCTGTAAGTAGCAGTGCTGCCCTTCTTTGCTAAAGCATCCGCATTCTCGTTTCCCAGGATTCCACAATGGGATGGTATCCATTGGAATACAATTCTTTTATTGAGAGTTATTAATTGAGAGAGCATTTTAGTTATTTCTGCTGTTTGAGATGAAGGTGTGTGTCTAGAGAATATTGATAGAATAGCTGCTTTGGAGTCTGACAATATAACTGCATTCTTAAATTTATTGATGCGAAATAGAAGATTCCTGAGACTTTCACTTATTGCAACGATTTCTCCATCAAAAATTGTTGTTCCATATCCAAGAGATCTATAAAGTGAGAAGAGACAGCACGTAACACCTGCACCGGCACCTTGTTCTCTGGAGATCAAGGATCCGTCGGTGTATAAATGAAGCCAGTTTTGTGGAGGGTACCTAATATTAATTGTCTCTAAAGACAATTGTTTCATTATTTCAGTGTTTACTTCTGATTTCAGTATTTCTTGTCTTAAATTTAGATTATATTCTATATTTAATAAAGTTCAAGGGTTTGGTTTAATTTGTACGCTTTCTTTTAAATTCAGGATATTGATTTTAGTTATATTGTATAGAGGAGGATTGCCTGCTAGAATATGCCTATATACCCAATGTATTTTCTACTCCGAATATTCTACAGAAAGTTGTTTGTGACACAATAATTACAGAATAATAATGTACAAGATATTCATGGTACACATTTTTGGTCTGATCTATATTTTCACTTTTCTGAAACATAGCCCTGGTCTAGGAGAGAGGAAATGAAAGTGATAATAACTTGTGACTGATTATCACTCCTAGATTCTAACTCAATCACAGTAGTTAGAAAAATCATATACCTCCTCCCTAACACCACAAGTAGGCGTCAGGATAGTAGATGTAGAATTGTGTAGTACAGTAGTTATTCAATTGAATTAAGTATAAAGTTACATAAAATCCACTCTTTCACGTCAAAACACAATATTCCACAACTGAATGGTGAATTTGCAAAACGACGTAAGTCCCTAGAAGTAGGTTTGAGAAAATTAAAGAAAATTGTTTTTGGCCTCGCTGAACGATACATTCTTACAATATAATTTTTTATATGTAAGCAAAATAGTTTTTGTATAAAAATTCATACTTTTGTACTCTTCTTCAGGCCGTAAAAAATTTAATTATCTTCAGGACTTAAGTTGTTCTGCAAATTAACTTCAATCCTACATCATAATTATTAGGTTACTGACACATAAACATGTTTAACTAAATGTATTTATACCAAAATCATAAAATAACCTTATTGCAATTGTTGAACAACATTATTTTGAACAATTTGTTAATCACAAGAACACAGACCTCTGATGGAGAAAAGTATGATGTTGAAGAAATGTTTCTGAGCACTTATTGCCATTAAGTATTTGATTAGTGTGTTGTTCTTATTTTGTTCTGGACAACTGTCGCAAAACAACCACAGTTCTTTAATATACTGGATGGGACACAGTTATTAAAGTAGTGTGCAGGAGAAAATTTCATACCTCATCAACACTTTTCTTGGCCTGTCCCTCATGGTAGAACAAAAGGACATTTCACTAGTTTTAATATTGTGCACAGAGAAACCTGGGACGATAAGCTGGCGATAGTAGTACATATCCTCAACATTTTTCAGGTAGTCAAATGTGACAGCAAGAAAATCCTCTCTCTCGATGCTTAACTTGGCTCCATTTTGCAATACTTTTTACTTCAGCTACAAGTTTAGCACGATTACTGAGCATATTGCTTTTCATTTTCATGCTCTGTTGTTCAAATGTAATAAATTTTCTCACCTGAAGAATTACCAATGATACGAACAAAAAACATTTTGTCAGCAGATTGTATGATTAAAATTACATATTATGTAAGTTTCTTCAGTACTTGACAGGCAAAACAATTTAAGTCCAGGACTAAAGTCGTTATACCCTTTAACCAAATATTCTGCTGCTAAGAAAAACTATACAAAAGTCTTGGATTAAAGTAATTCTGCTACTAAACGATGTCCCTTGCACACAGGAATACAGTGAAACCTCTCATTTACGGACATTGAAGGGACGTAACAATCTGTCCGCATCTGGAGGTGTCCTTTATTGGGAGGGAGGCTCCCCAATCTAACAGTAAATTTATAATTATATTATATAGTATATCCCTTCACACTTTAAATGAAATATATTACTGTAGTTTAATTCTAAATATAGTATACTACTGTAAATTCTTTGCAACTTTGAACTACAGTAGATAAGACCGAAAAAGGTAAATACAGTACTGTGCCATGTAATTTTATTCTAGGTCTACAGTTATGCAGTACTGTAATTTACAGTTTTCAACTTAACCTTTACGTTCAGGTGCTATGTCTCTCGAAACAGAGCAACTGATTGAAATGAAGAGAATAATCCTACTAACCCTATCATGTGTCGAATACAATTTCACGATCGCGGAAACCTTGGACCCATCAGACAAGTAAAATTTTATGACTCTGTTTATCCACCCGCTTCCAGCTAACAAGGGGTAGCCGGCTGGGCTAGTGGTAGCCCTTATTCTCTTCTTTCATGTTAAGGAATTTCTGTACAGTTCTCAAAACTAAATTTCCATTTTTGTAACACATTTGGTCTTGAAATCCAAGTTCTGTCCGCAGTCTGGAGATAAAGCAAGCTTTAGGACTGTGAAACAGCTGTCCGTGTCCGTGTCTGAGTGTGTCCGTAAAAGAGAGTTATATTTATCATTATTTCTATATCATTTCAGTAGGGACATAAAAATCTGTCCGTATTTGAGGAGTGTCCGTATCTTGGAGGTGTCCGTTAGGAGCGGTTTCACTGTATAATCATTCTCTCAACTCAGAACCCTCAAAATGTGGACTTAAGGCGTTTTGCAAATTCACCATTCAATTGTAAACAATTTCCGTACCAACAAATGTTTCTCAGATGTGTTAAAACTGTTTCAACAATATCTTCTGCAACTGGATAAAACAATGAAGACAGAAAAATTGACTTACATTATGAAAATTCACTGCTTTCTCATTCCTTCTACTTCTTTTTAATGCAATTGTTTACTGTTTCAACATATGAACAGGGTTCTATTCTACAAAAGTATGGAGCAATAATTTACAAGTTTACATCTTATTTTATCCAAGTTCCAACCAATTTAGAGTAAATGTTTTGCAGATTCTTGTGGTAGAATGAAAAAGCAGGCAGTGTGGTTAGCATAGCATAGCTGACAGTGAGTGAGTGAGTGAGTGAGTGTGCATTGTTTCTATTTATCCCATGTATAAAGATGGTTTATTCGAAAATAGAATCTTTATCTATATGTGACAAATCATATTTAAACATCATATTTATTAATGTTACTAAGCCACATATTTAAATCAGTTAAACATAAATATACTCTCTAAAATACCGATAGAAAGTTCTCTCGTATATGATACAAGATACTAATAGCAATACTAATACAGAGTTGTTATTGGTTTGGTTTACCAACCTACAGTGTTTACTGTCTGCCACCCCTTTCCTCTCTGATTTCCCTTTACATTGGACATGCCCACGCATGTTGCGGAATTGTGCGATTGTTTTGAGTGCAGTTTCCTGTAAAGGTACGGTCACACGTCGCTACTTTTGCAGCGCTACTTTTATACTGCAGCTGCAAAAGTAGCGCGCTGCATGCTACTTTTCATGCTGCGCAACCCGAGTGCTGCAAAAGTTGCAACTGGAGGTTGCGAGTCTGTTCACACGCAAGGCGCTACTTTTGCAGCCGCAGTCATGCTGCAGGTTTCCATCTCCGTGTTGACTTCTCAATATACATTTTGTGGTTATGTTCGCATTATTAAGAAACTCATGCGAAAGCTTCCTTATCTATTATTTGCTTTACTGTCGTATCTAGTATTAAGAAATTGACATTATTTTTACTATAAAGCTTTTAAAAACGCCTATATACTTAAATGATGACCAACAGGATATTCACGTAATCAAAGTTGGCAACCCTCCTGTTTGGAACTACGCTACGGAAAATTTAAAAAATGAATTATATCGTCACCAATTATGCTCAGACTGTGTTGTGTATTTAATAACTGTTACAAATAATTTATTTTCATCACATTTGACATTAAAATGTATCCAAGCAATAAAAGTATCATTGGCACATTTGGGTGGTAACACTGGTTGCAACCGCAGCAAAAGTTTCAACAAAACCGATATCAAAAATGCTGCGGCTGCAACCCTGAGAACCCTGTTCACACGTCGCTACTTTTAAGTTGCGCGCAGCATGGAAAAGTAGCGGGCAGCAGGTTCGGCAGCCGCTACTTTTCGGGTTGCACCGTTGTTCACACGTCGCAGTACAAGAGTTGCGCAGTTTTTTGTACTGCAGTGCTGCAAAAGTAGCGATGTGTGATCATACCTTAAGATCGCATGGCTCTAGACTCATGACTAAGCTGCGGATTTATGCCTATATGCCTATTTTAATCCTTAACCTGAAGGCAGAAGATTTTAGGTTACATATCCATTTTAAGACATTGTGAGTATTATATGCGAATTCTATAGTGCCTATAATTGCCTATTTCACTAGTAAATGCCTATTTACTTATAAATGCCTAAAAGTTGCCTAAATATCCGTATTATATATTATACTTGGATTTACTGTCCATTCTATCGACATTTTTTGAATCTGTAATTTGTTTCTTTTTTATCTAGCAGAGGGAAGTGATATAGAACTATCGATAATTCTGTGTTACGTTTTACTGCCAGCAGAGTGCGGAGAAATTCGAATAATTTAAATGAACCATTAAGAAAAAATGTATTTCGAAAGCCGCATGAATCATTGTGGTAGTTGACTAGGGTAGTTGTTTTAAACTGTGTATCCGTTTTGTGAGTTTGTGAATTGAGTATGGAGTTGAGTTTTCTGCTGTGATACGTGAAGTATACCGTGGAGATATGCCAAAGCAAAAGTCATCAGAAGCACTGATTGGAAAATACATTGACATTACTGCGTTCCCACTGGTTTGATCCGCAGCTGATTGAAGTATTGCCCCATCACTTCATGTGAAGCGGAAGGGAGTTTCTCCCAATTTAAGAGCATTCTCACAGACAATAGACATCAGTTCTCATTACAACATTTGGACGAATATTTAATTATTCACTGCCATAATGACATTCCTATAGAAAGTAGTGTACAATGCTACGCTATGGTCATGTTAGCCGTTGAGAATTAGAAATTTGTTAGTGCCTTTTTAAATGGCTATTTTAGAATTTTGAAGCGTATTTTGCCTGCCTATTTCAATGTTTTTGTGCCTAAAAATCCGCAGCTTCCTCATGACTCATTACTCTAGAAGAAAGAATGTTTGTGTGCAAGACACATGAGGACTACACGGCAAGAAGGATGAATAAGCACTCGAGCGCATGATGTTCCTTGTGCTATTCTTGCGTGGAGGAAGGAGCAGCAACCAAGGAGTTGACCCCCTACTCTACTAGTAACCCACAGCAAAGAGTTCGAAATGCATTAGTACTTTGTTATGATGTAGTCATAGGGTCTACATTATTTAATGCATACAATTTACGATATTAACTTCATAACTACTAGAGTAATATAATATGTATGAGGGGGATCCAGGAAATAACGACCATTCGCGCATACCCGCCGTGCAGCTGACTCCCCTTCCTTGTTTGAAGGTCAACTGGCTTCCTTAACATGTGTTCTCATAATGTTGTGAGTACTGGTTGCAACAAGTCGCCATTGTGCATTTTGTGTTACTTCAAAATGAACGACGTGATTGATAATCCCGCCGACTGTGAGGTGAGGAGTGTGATTCGATTTTTGAATGTCCGACATTTGAAACCTGCAGAAATTTACCGGCAATTGAAAGAAGTGTATCGTGATACTGTAATGAATGAAAGAAATGTGAGAAAATGGTGCGAAATGTTCAACAATGGGCGAACAAATGTCCACGATGAAACTCGACCCGGACGCCCATCACTCATCACAGAAGACCTGAAGACTAAAGTGATCGACAGAATCTTGCAAGACAGGCGCACATCACTCGACGAATTGCATATTGTCTTTCCTGACATTTCTCGTTCTTTGCTTGGTGAAATTGTGTCGCAACATCTTGGCTACCACAAAATCTGTGCCCGCCCGCACACTGCTGCTTCAACTCGAGAATTGCTGGATCAATTCGGTTGGGAAATCTTTGATCATCCGCCCTATAGTCCAGACCTTGCTCCTAGCGATTTTCACCTTTTCACTAAGCTGAAAGACTTCCTGGGTGGTACGCGTTTTGGAAGTGATGAAGAGTTGAAGAAGACAGTGAACACCTGGCTTAATGAACTGGTGGCAGAGGAGTATAACACGGGAATTCTAAAGCTAGTGAACAGATACGACAAATGTTTAAATGTAGGTGGTGATTATGTAGAGAAGTAAAGGAATCTTCAGTTATGTAACAGACTTTGTTTTTTCAAATAAATATATTTTTTTTAATTATTACAACAAAACGGTCGTTATTTCCTGGATCCCCCTCGTAAGAGAAGAGAATGAATGACTGGGTTAAAGAAGAATACCAAATAAATTGTTATAATATAGCCCAATAGCTACTTAAATCAAGCCTTTAATGAGCATAAATTCTTAGGGAAAAATATTAATATGTTTTAGGCGCTGTGATACAATTAATGCATAATGTAATAAAGAGGCACTAGGTACAGTCATAAAAAATAAATTCACACATAAAAACAAAAATTCATTGACTGTTGAAATTATAGGTTTACTTCCTTTTATGAGCGATACTTCTGAAATATTCCTTTGCAGCAGCTAAAGTACATAATAGGAAGTATTCTTATAAGGTAAGGATGTTAAAATCTGACATGGAAGAAATACCAATGTGTTTGAAAGCATTCATTTCCTTGCATGGGATCTCTTACAAGCTCGTTCAGGTATTAAAGATCAATGAGGAAAACATCATAATCATCACAACAGAAAACCTGATGATGTCTTCGAAAGTGTGCCCAACCACATTAAATCATTGACGGGAAGGAAAAGTCATTATGGTCAGTCAACGAGAACATATTTATGCGATATTTCATTTTGTGTGAGACAAGTGGGTCGACATTTTCAGCATCTACAATAAGGTGTGTTGTTGTAGTTTAATTCCGCTGTTAGAATACTAGTTTTGGCAGCTGTAACCACAGTCCTCACCAAGGAACCACATGCTGGTACATCAGAAAACCAGACCAATAACAATTCTATACTTCAGTTCAACAGAGCAGCTCATATACTCCACTTGTAAATAGTAAGTGTAAAGTAACAACATACAACTGTGCATAAAGCTTGTGTGGAACACAGTTTTACTACTCGTATTAATTACAAGCAAATTTATTTGTAAAGTAGGAATTAATAATTTTAGAAATGAATATGTTTATAACTAATACAAATCATACTTCTGTATAATAGATCCCAGATCAGTACTTTCTATACGTCACACCAAGTTCTAGCGTATCCAAAAGAACACAACAAAACAAAGCAATACTACGAGGGCTATTCAAAAAGTAACTTCCGTTTTCATATAGCGTGCATAACAACAGAGACAATGGCGCCGCTCTTGCAGTGGAGTGTACTTTGAAGCAATACGCGTTGAGCAGCAGTAGAGTCAAGGTCGTGTCTTTGTTCCTCTTTGAGCCACGTGCTTTCAAAATGTGTGCTGCAATCGCAAGTCCCGCCAGGTGTGAGGTACGTTCTGTAATAAGATTTCTTGTGGCCAAAAACTGTAAAGCTAGTGAAATCCATCGCCAACTTTGTGAAGTTTATGGGCCAGATGTTATGAGTGAAGGTGGTGTAAGACAATGTTAAAAAATGGGCAAACCAATGTCCATGATGAAGAGAGAAGTGGTCGATCGAGTATTGTGAATGCAGATCTGATTAATTTAGTTGATGAAAGGGTTAGAGCAAACCGCAGGTTCACCATGTCGTAGGATTTTCCACAGATTAGTCGTACTCTTCTATACAAAATGATTACTGAAGATTTGGGCTACAGGAAACTTTCTGCCAGATGGGTGCCTAAACTCCTTTCTGAGGAACAAATGGCTCAGCGGATGGGAGCAGCACTGTCCTTTCTTGAGCGTTACGAAAGAGAAGGTGATGTTTTTCTCGATCAGATTGTGACAGGAGACGAGACTTGGGTGCGGTATGTGAATGCAGAAACAAAGTTTAAATCAATGCAGTGGGGCCATACTCACTCCCCGAAAAAAACCCACAAAGTGTCGTCAAACACTTTCCACGAGGAAACTCATGGCAACTGTCTTCTGGGACAGAAAAGGAATTTTGCTAGTGGAGTTCTTGGAGAGGAATGCCACAATTAATGCTGAACGTTACTGTAACACACTAACAAACTTGAAAAGGGCCATTCAAAACAAACGTCGTGGCATGTTGAGCTCTGGGGTGATTTGCCTGCATGACAACGCCCGGCCGCATACAGCGCGTCGTATTGCGACCAAACTGCAAGAATTCAACTGGGAAGTATTGGATCATCCTCCCTACAGCCCAGATGTGGCGCCTAGCGATTACCATCTCTTCATGCACATGAAGACGTGGCTTGGCTCGAAACGCTTTGACGATGACGAAGAGTTGAAAACCAGCGTCGTAGGTTGGTTTCAGTCGCAGGCGGCCGAATTCTACAATTGCGGAATTTCAAAGCTCGTCAAATGCTACGACAAGTGTCTCAATGTGACTAGAAACTATGTGGAAAATTAAACTAGGGTGTATACTTTCAAACGTATTGTAACCCAATTCTGTAACATCATTCACAGGTTTGTAAAAAATAAACGGAAGTTACTTTATGAATAGCCCTCGTATAAACACATAGAAAAAAAATATTTTGATATATAGCATAATTTCCGAAGTTAAGATAGATATGTATTCATGTATTGGCATTTCTGAATAAACAAATTTAAGTCGCTTATAAAGCTACATAAAAGAAATGTTCATAACGAACATTCATCAGAAAATGTACAGATGTACCACAGATACAAGTCCAATGATGTTAGCTTTCAAAGTATATGTTTTTCCATTCTCTGCAGGTGATATGCAAGTCACACATTTGAAAACGGGGTGAGTAGAAATCAATACATTGTAAGTACTTCAAATAATATAGGGCAAAGAATATTTAACATAGTACATCCATCGGGAAATGAAGTTTAATGTTATTTACACATTAATGCATACTGTCTCCAGAACACACCTTTGTTCCCATCAAATTTCAACTACATAGAGCAGATGTAGTGATTACTTCTGAAAAAAGGCTATAAACATTTCTTTTGATATATTATCCCTCGTGCTGAATTAATAATCGCGCGTTCAGAATAAAAGAGGTGGAACAACGAAAAATGGAAGAAAGTAAGTCAGTGTTCTATGATAACACCTCATCCAAGTATCCTTGTTACCCTGAGCATTCCAAGCAGCAGATGTTTCACTATGGAATACATCAACTTGCCGTGATGGCCCCTGGAGGCATGTGTCCGACATCACCAAGGTTGCGAAGAATAACGCGTCCGCTGGGCAGCACACTGATCCACGTGATGCTGGCATGGTGTAACGATAGCCTCAGCCACGCTTCTGGTGGGAACTGCAATGCTCTGCATTTCATGAAAAAACACGAAGTTTACTTCTATGAAGTTACTTTCTTCTCATGCTCATGTATGGAATGTACAAAACAAAATGCCACCCAGTGCCGGATTTAGGCCTAGGCAACCTAGGCAGTTGCCTAGGGTGGCAATTTCCAGGGGGTGGCACTTTCTCTCTCTCTCTCTTCCTTTTTTTATTTTCATTTTACAGTGAAATTTATTGTTAAAACACTAGTTGGTAAATCTTTTCTGAAGTTTGTTCTTCAACACCTTGAGGAAGTTGGATATTGTTTTGTCATCGCATTGTCGTGGCGAGAGTGAAAGGAAAGTGTGCAGCTGCATAGTTATATTGTAATACAGGTATTACATTATTATACTATGAAACTGCTCAAATTTAATTAAATTATATTCTAATACAGATATTACCAATAACAAATTTAAATTTAATTAAATTATATTGTAATACAGGTATCGCCAATAACAAATTTAAATTTAATTAAATTATATTGTAATACAGGTATCACCAATAACAAATTTAAATTTAATTAAATTATATTGTAATACAGGTATCGCCAATAACAAATTTAAATTTAATTAAATTATATTGTAATACAGGTATCGCCAATACCAAATTTAAATTTAATTAAATTATATTGTAATACAGGTATCACCAATAACAAATTTAAATTTAATTAAATTATATTGTAATACAGGTATCACAATATTATACTATGAAACTGCTTAAATTTAACTAAATTATATTGTAATACAGGTATCACCAATAACAAATTTAAATTTAATTACATTATATTGTAATACAGGTATCACCAATAACAAATTTAAATTTAATTAAATTATATTGTAATACAGGTATCACCAATAACAAATTTAAATTTAATTAAATTATATTGTAATACAGGTATCACAATATTATACTATGAAACTGCTTAAATTTAACTAAATTATATTGTAATACAGGTATCACAATATTATACTATGAAACTGCTTAAATTTAATTAAATTATATTGTAATACAGGTACAGGTATCACAATATTACACTATGAAACTGCTTAAATTTAATTAAATTATATTGTAATACAGATATCACAATATTATACTATGAAACTGCTTAAATTTAACTAAATTATATTGTAATGCAGGTATCACCAATAACAAATTTAAATTTAATTAAATTATACTGTAATACAGGTATCACCAATAACAAATTTAAATTTAATTAAATTATATTGTAATACAGGTATCACAATATTATACTATGAAACTGCTTAAATTTAACTAAATTATATTGTAATACAGGTATCACAATATTATACTATGAAACTGCTTCAATTTAACTAAATTATATTGCAATATAGGTATCACATTATTATACTATGAAACTGCTTAAATTTAACTGCTTGTATAAACAAGAATGCATTGTTGAAAATGAAATTGAATGTGTGTTTATTATTTATTGCTAAGAATACACCTTTTCCAGTTGTATTTCAGAAAATATCCATTTAATTAAAAAAATTATCAATTGTATTTCAGATGGTATCAATTGTATTTCAGAAAACATCAATTGTATTTCAGACTTGTCAATTGTATTTCAGAAACTATCATTTGTATTTCAGAAGTTGTCATTTGAATTTGAATCGAGATCATTTGGTGTAAGGTGAAGACGTACATAAAAACTTATCTTTGAATTCCTGATGTTATGGCTCATTTGACTTTATTTGGTGCAGAATCTGAACCAGCTCTTAGAGCAAGGGAAGCAGATCGTCTGGATCGATGAAACTAATTTTAATCTGTTCTGTAGAAGAACTCGAGGCTAATTTACCTAGAGAGTAAAATTGATGAAGCAACACACACAATATTGTTGGTGGTGGTTGTGCTAGTGCAGTACAACACAGTCCAATTCATCATGCTGCAGCTTTACATGGAGAATATACCTCTCAGGCACTAAAATGCAATAAAGTTGAGGATTTTTTAATCCATTTTCCATTTTCTTTAATATATGTTATTTATGCAACTCATCACAACATTAACATGGCCTCAAATCACCTTCAGGAAGCCTTAAACATCATATGCCCTTGGCTTGAAAATTGGCGCATCGCACTGAACTACAATAAATGTGAAGCAATGATATTTACTTTGTGTCGTCCTGCTAATCCTCCATGCATAAATCTTTCAACCAACGTGATACCGTGGAAACCAAAGGATGAAGCTGTAAAATATCTTGGAGCACACTTAGATCGCCGTCTGTCATGGAAACATCACATCAACAACAAACTTAAATTGGCCTACTCAAGACTCGCTAAATTATATCCGCTCCTCAACGAAGAAATCATCTTTAAAGCT
Source organism: Periplaneta americana (assembly GCF_040183065.1). Taxonomy (NCBI): domain Eukaryota; kingdom Metazoa; phylum Arthropoda; class Insecta; order Blattodea; family Blattidae; genus Periplaneta; species Periplaneta americana. The sequence goes on along the minus strand of NC_091129.1, from coordinate 10,012,817 downwards.
ACAAAATTGCATGCTACTTTACACATCTCTATTACGACCTCTACTGTTTTATGCCTGTCCTGTCTGGGGAGGAGCTGCAATAAGTGAAATTAAACACATCCAGTCATTTCAAAATAAAGTCCTACGAATTTCACTCAATTCTCCTTGGTTTGTCCGTAACAGCCAACTACACAGAGAAACTGGTATTGACACAATCAAATAGTTTATTCATTCAAAAGCTAAGAAGTTCTATAACAACCTAGAAAATGTTCCAGGCGCCATCCACTACTCTCTCGGAAGAAAGTCCAGATTTCCCACCAGAATCAAGAGCCAACTTCCAATGGACCTCATATTATAATCAAAATTTATCATCACACCAACCTATGTAAATAATTATTTATTGACAATTATTTTTGTTCATTGAGGAGTCCAATCTAGGCTGCCCTCAATTCAGTGTCATATATTGTATTTATATTTTTTCGAAATGATCTGTATAGCGCTAAATGCGCTGATCGATCAATAAATTGTTAAAAAATATATATTGTTGTCGTTCTTTCTAATAGCACTGTTATGAATTTCGTAATACACATAGTTACAAAATTATAGCAAAGTTGACAACTTGTTTAAACTTCATCTTAAGGATTACGAAAATGTTCAATACTTTATCTTTCAAAGAAAAAATATATTTCAAATCACTTTCTTCGATATAAATAAAATATTCCCAGTAAACTGAAATGCACTGGTTCACTGTAAATTATAAACTGTAAGTTCTGTTTTGTGGTTTACGTTGCAAACAAATTCTACTCACCTGCAGACAAAATAACGGATCACGTTAGCATGGCACACCAGAATCTCGTAGCTATCTTTTTCTTGAGACTTTTCAGCTCGATAAAAGTATTTCCTAAATGCTGCCTCTATTCGAGCCCCATCCTGGTAAAACTGCTGAAAGATCAAACAATATATAGATACTTCATAATATTTCATCTGTTAAACTAGAAATGTGATATAGTTTAAACATTACCCAAAACTTAGTTACCATAGTCTAGAACTAATACATCCTTTACTACTACAAACTTTATCTTTATTCAAGGAGTAAAATGCCACACCTCAAAACACAAACAAAAGATATAATAAGACTGTTGTTGTTGTTGTTATCTAATGCCGGGCTTTGGCAACGAAGCCATTAGCGTTCTTGCTCTCCAATATTTCTCTGTGGTGGATCCATCAGGTAGAACTTCACAGGTTATGAGATGATCTTCAGTCATTTCTTCTTCTTTGTTGCACAGAGGGCAATTTGGATTTGTGTAAATTCCTATTTTATTCAAGTGTTTGGCCAAATAATTGTGTTCTGTAAGCAGTCTGAATTTTGCTACTGCAGATTTACGTGGGATTTCTGGAATAATTTCTGGTTTTTTTATTAAAATGCTTCATTTTTTATCTTTGGCTTTGGTACATAGTGCTTGGTTTTGCTTGATTTTATATTTATTTTTCATTAGTCTTTTGATGGATGTAAAAGGTAGGCTTGTATTTGTATTCTGAATTAAATTGGATCCTTTTTTGGCAAGAAAGTCAGCAGTTTCATTTCCAGCAATTCCGCAATGTGCAGGTATCCATTGCAATTGAATTCTTTTCTGTAGTTTTTGAAGTTGTTGGATCATTTTGTGACATTCTTTAATTTGGATTGACATCATTTTATATGAATTTATTGCATATAATGCTGCTTTAGAATCAGAGCGAATGACAGCATTTTGAAATTGATCTATTCTGTATAGTAGGTGTTGGAGTGAGATATGAATAGCCATTATTTCCGCATCAAAATTTGTTGTATGATATCCTACTGGTTGATAAAATGAGAATAACGCACACGTAATTCCTGATCTTGAGTTGGTGCCCACTTAAAAAACGGTTACACTTATGCTAATTAACCTAATGGCAAATCCTTCAGATAAGTTTTCAGGAGATAAAATAGTTCCCCATTCGGATCTCCGGGCGGGGACATCTGCAGGACGTCATTTACAGAACATCCTTAAAATTCTCCAATGGAACGCAGGAGGACTTACACAGATATAATAAGACTTGATTTATACGTTTTTATGAGGGTCTGAAGAAAAAACGCACAAGTGATAAAAATGTATAACTGAAATCACATTTAATAACATCTGAAATAGCATTTGAAGACTATATAGGGAGAACAAGTTAAGTCAATTTAGTAAAATTTTCACAAGAAAAATTTACAACTTTATAGTTATGCCATTTTTGAATCTGTAATATAGCACAAAAAATTTGTAACACATATTCTTGAAGAATATAAGATTAATTGTAGAAAATCTTGGTTGCTTAGAACCAAAGTTGGCTGATATATTACACTCCTAACGCCAATCCACAAAATTTTATGACAAATCTTTATTTAATAATATGTGATTATTTTACAAGAAAATTAATTTATTTTGAACTGCTTGCCCCTATCGAATAAACCATGCCCTCAAATTATGATAACTCTTCTGCAATTTGTTCAGCTACATCATGGTGTGTTGCAAAATGTTTCATTATATGTTGTTGTTTTCTAATGCCAGGCGTTTGACAATAAAGTCATTTGGCCTCTTGCACTCCAATATTTTTCAAAGATATTGTCATGGTCAGCCCCTGAAGCACAGATTTTGAGGTGTTCCGAATCCATTTCTTGGTTTGAGTTGCACAATGGACAGTTAGGGGATTGATATATTCCAATTCTATGCAGGTGTTTGGCCAAACAATCATGGCCTGTTGCCTATCTAAATGCAGCTACAGACGATTTTCGTGGTAAATCGGGAATTAACTGTGGATTTTGATGCAGAGAGTTCCATTTTTTCCCTTGTGATTGTGTTATCAAATTTTGTTTGTTGAAGTCTAAGTATGTAGATTTAATAAATCTCTTCACAGAGTAATACGTAGATTTAGTAACAGGTCTGTAAGTAGCAGTGCTGCCCTTCTTTGCTAAAGCATCCGCATTCTCGTTTCCCAGGATTCCACAATGGGATGGTATCCATTGGAATACAATTCTTTTATTGAGTGATATTAATTGAGAGAGCATTTTAGTTATTTCTGCTGTTTGAGATGAAAGTGTGTGTTTAGAGACTATTGATAGAATAGCTGCTTTGGAGTCTGACAATATTAATGCATTCTTAAATTTATTGATGTGGCATAGAAGATTCCTGACACTTTCCCTTATTGCAATGATTTCACCATCAAAACTTGTTGTTCCATATCCAAGAGATCTATAAAGTGAGAAGAGACAGCACGTAACACCTGCACCGGCACCTTGTTCTCTGGAGATCAAGGATCCGTCGGTGTATAAATGAAGCCAGTTTTGTGGAGGGTACCTAATATTAATTGTCTCTAAAGACAATTGTTTCAGCATTTCAGTGTTTACTTGTGATTTCAGTATTTCTTCTGTTAAATTTAGATTATATTCTACATTTAATGGAGTTAAAGGGTTTGGTTTACTTTGTAAGTTTTCTTTTAAATTCGGGATATTGATTTTCTGTTTTAATTCTTGAACAATGGATATGAAACTTTTTTGAGTTTTCAATCTACAGAGAGGACTGTATGAATGCCAATTGTTTCCTGGTAATCTGATAAGTTTTTCATATTGAATCATGCTTTTTCTTCTATTGTCTTTTGATGCTGTTAATGTTAGTGAGGAATCTCATAGAATCTATTGGAGTTATTTTGATTCCACCAGTAATGAGTCTGAGAGCTTGGTTTTGAACATATTCTATGTCGTTTATGAAAGGTGAAGTAATTAAAATTTCTCCGCAGTATGTCAGCACTGGCTGTATAAACATTTTGTATGTAGTGTTCAAAGTATTCCTAGAGCATCCCCATTTCTTTCCTGCTAGTCTTTTTAGAAGGGAGAATCTTTTACGAGCTTTTTCAGAAATGTATTTCAAATGGTTGCTCCATGTTAACTTACTATCGAAAATAACTCCAAGATATTTGGATTCATAAGTCCTAGGAAGGTGTTGGCCATTGTATTGCATATTGAATTCTCTTTCTTTTTTACCGAGTGAAAATATTTGGTAGTTACTTTTGCTTAAATTGAGTGTCATCAAATTTGATGTATTCAAACGAAAAATGTTTAACCAAATTTAATTAAAATGTGAAATATAGGAATTTTGCCGGGACTTCAGAAGAAAACGTAGAAGTGTGAAAAATGTATGTAATTTTTCATTCATAGTTTTCTGTCCAAGGGTAGGTCTTTCGCTGCAAACCCAGCATTCTCCAATCTTTGCTATTTTCTACCTTCCTTTTAGTCTTCACATACGATCCACAATGTCGTCTATCATCTGATATCTTCTTCTGTCCCGAACTCTTCTCCTGTTCACCATTCCTTCCAGTGCATCCTTCAGTAGGGAGTTTTTCTCAGCCACTGACCCAACCAATTCCTTTTTCTCTTCCTGATCAGTTTTCGCATTATTCAATATATAAATATGAACCTTATAAAAGAAGTTTTACTGTAGGCTACTAAAGATTTTAGGCATTAAAATTTCAATATCATCAAACTATCATGGAATTAGGCTGTGTGATTTGTTCCAGCCTCAGTCATCCAGAAGCATCTTCAAACGACGTCTTTGATTTCTTCTGCCCTGTGGTCTGTATTTGAGGATTAATAATTATGGAATTCTATTCCTGTTCATTCTCCATACATATTGGATCCAGTTAATTTTGCATTTGTTAATTTTTGTCAAAATTGATTCAGTTTTTAATTCATTGTGAATGTATTTGTAACGTTTGTGAACCTATCATGTGTATGTGACTGGTTCTCAGTCAATAAATTAGTATTAAATTGTAACAAAACTAACATAATTCAATTTAAATCCTGTCCAAATTCAACGTCGCAAATTTCTAGCGCAATAATTAACAATAGATCCCTATTAGAAACAACAACAACCAAATTTCTTGGCTTAAAAATCGATAATGTGCTAAATTGGAAAAATCATATTAAAGAAATTACCCCCAAACTAAATTCAGCTTGTTTTGCTATTAGATCTATGCAAAAGATAGTAAATATCAATACCTTGAAAACAATATACTTTGCATACTTCCACTCGGTAATGAGTTTTGGAATAATATTCTGGGGAAATTCCACAGATAGTAACAATATATTTCTATTACAAAAAAGAGTAATTAGAATAATAGTAGGTGCGAAATCTAGGGAGTCGTGTAGGACTATTTTAAAAAAACTACAAATAATGCCCATGGCTTGTCAGTATATCTTTTCATTAATAGTCTTCCTCATACGTAATCGTGAAAACTTTGCAACTAATTCAACAGTTCATAGCATAAATACACATCAAAAAAATTACTTTCATGCTCCATTGGCAAATCTATCGTGCTATCAAAAAGGAGTGCGTTATATGGCAGTAAAAATTTTTAATAGCCTCCCTATCGATATAAAAAATGAAACTCAAAACATAAAATTATTTGAGGCCAAATTAAAGAAGTACCTAATTTCTCACGCCTTCTATTCTGTAGGTGAATTCATGACATTCAATAACACTTCATGAAATTTATACTAAAACTATGTGTTGTACTAGTAGACTATATTGTAAATCTCGTCTGTATATATTTCATCTAGACTGTGACTATAAATTAAGATTTTATAATAGTATTAAGTTTTTTCACTTGTTCCATATTCTAGCTGTAAGCATGTATGAATACCATGGAATGTTAATAAATACAATACACTACAATACAATTTAGCTGCATTTTTTATTCCATTTCTGCTCCTTAGAATCTTGACTTGTCTTCTTGTTTCAAAGTCAAGATTTTGGATCTATACGTAAGTGTAGGTACTGTTAATATGTTGTATAATTTTAACCTAGTTTGTTGTGAAGTCTTGGAGTGTTTGAAAGTTCTATTTATGTTGTTTATAACTTGCAAACTTTAGAGTTTTGTTGTCACATCTTTCTCTGTTTCTCATTTCGCTTTTCTTCTCTTCTCTGTTTACTTCTTCAATGATTTTTCTTTTCTCGTCTAGCAAAAACTGCTTTCTTGTCTTTTATTCTGCCATATCTGCAATATGTTTAGGAACAAACTGTCTTCCAAAGTTCGATTTTATTAAACCGTTTCATTTAAATATAAATTCAAACCACAACAATCGCGTCTACAGAAGTGCATTCAGAAAACTCAATGAAACCAAAGGTGACTGATGCCTAGCGATAACTCGTTTATTTTATTTTATTTCGAATTTATTTTAAGTAATTTTTAACTGCTTATTAGGCTTCATTTCGTTAAAATAACATTTTTTTTGTAGCGGTATGAATTATAATTGCGTTAAACTGAATATTTCGTTACTTATGCATTCTTTAAACTGAACATTAAAATGTAGAGCATGGATGGGCATCGTGCCTCACTTGAGAAATAATGCCTCACTGACCTTCACAGAGCTTATCGCTCTGAGTGACATCACCTTCACAGACCCCGTTCCTCCCTCACGCAGCTCCTAGGCGTGGGCAGGTTCTATATCAGTTTCATAAGCAATATCAGTGGTGGCATAATGGCATTATCAAAGCAGTGTGTACGCGTTAGAAAACGATTATTTCATGAGAAATGGGAGGAAGAGTTTTTTTTTTGTTGTTGTTTAGAAGGGGAGAACATACGATGTATGTTATGCTCAAAAATCCTATTAGGCATTAATAAATTTAATATACAACGACATTACTCCTTATGTCATAAAGAACACGCTGAATTAGAAGGTAAGACAAATTAAATGTTATTTTTCGTACTATTCCGAAGAAAATTTATGATCTTAACATTTGCATAGTATACTAAATACGACATTATACCTTAAACACGCTGCATTAAAAGGTACGAGGAATTAAATGTTGTTTGAATGTATTATTTCCAAAAGAAATTTATAAAAAAAAATATTAAATGTGCATAGAAAACGAAATATGATTTTCTGAAATTTTTTTTGGTCGAGAATGAGCAAATCTATTGAGTAATCTTGATAAACGCCAGAATATTCAAGAAAATAAACATAGACAACGTGATGGAATATTATTGGCTAGTTACGCAATTTCTCGCCTGTGATTTAAATCAATTCAATGATGGAGAAATAGTAAAGAGGTTTATGATTAAAGCTGACGAATTAATTTGCCAAATTGAATAAAAGTTTTCGAGTCTCTCACGTTAACCAAGCGCTTTCCTAATAATTTGCCACTGACCGCCTTAGCGATTACGATAAGGTGACGCAGGTCACAGCAGTTAATATTTCCCATCCTACTCTGCAGTCTCCTCTCCTAGTAAACAAAACTATTTCAAATCGAGTGCCTCATGTAACCGAAAATTGTCCCCATGTATGATGTAGATTAATAGTAAAATGACTGGGACTAAAAAATTATTTCGTTATTCTGAAAAATTCGTAATTGTGGCATTTCACTGTATTTGTACTTCGTGATGCAGTATGTTTTCCATAATAACCAATAAACGAGATTCAAACAAAATAATTCTCCCTTACACAAGGTTCTGGTTTCCAGTTCCCAACAGGTGGTTCCGGTGGTACGGGAGCGCCCTCTTCCAATAAACAGCAATCAGACACAGGGATGTTGGGAAGAGTGTTCAGAATTATCTCTGCTGTTTCATTCGCCCGCTTCATGGTTGACCTGATTAATCTGGTGTATGGTAAGTCAAGCTCTTGCAGCCGTAAAGCAGTAAACTTGGCTTGCTTCCGACCTGAAAATTATCAAAGTTACTACTTCATTACAATAACTATTAAGTAATGTACGTAAAGATTAATTTTTGGACCTACAGAATATATCACCATTTTGAATCTTGCGTACACTACTTTTAACACTTGAATATAAGTAATTGATTAACTAGCGGACTTACTCGTGTTAATTATGTAAGTCTGTGTGGCTTACAGCTGTTTCGGTGCTTCATGAGGCTCTGAGGATGGTGTGATGAAGCACCAAAACAGCTGTAAGCTGCACAGACTTAGACACGAGTTAGTCCGCTAGTTAATCAATTACATAGAACCAAGGACCCAGATTAGATTCCTGGCGCCAGAGCGAATTTTTCTCCTCTAATAATCACTATTAAGTAAAGTGTTCACAATTTCACAATGTGTATATGTTCAGAAATATGGACTAATATCATTCTATAGTCGGGATGCTGTTATTCCCAGTGTGACTCCTCCTCTTTGCTTACGTCTTAGGAAGTCAAGGCTCTATAAAATCTAGGTAGGTAGTATCGTTCGCCATTTTTGTTCTTTCGCTGCCGAGCTACCACACTGTTAAACATTATCATTTCGTAGCTATGATAATAAATCAAACGCACTGTAATTCAGCAAATAATTGGGCGGCAAATAACGTCCTCGTGTGCTTTCTGCAAACGCCAACGAAAGAGCCAAAATGGCGGGCGATTATATATTAAGTATTTATCCAGCCTTAGGAAATGCTTAACATCTTCATCAGCGAATCACAAGACGCACACCTCTAAATGTAGCGGACCTGCAACGTGATAAGCTGCCGGAAATTAGAGCGACGGGACTATAGTTATTGTCATGCTTAACTTACAAACGGATAAAATCCTATTGTTGGCTAATTCAGAATGACCATTTCATTTCGAGTAACTAACTCGTTGCGTAAAGACTGTCTATTAACATGCTGTCACAAAGAAGCGGTTTCGTATGTTGGAGCTAATCATATGCCAATCTTATTCCACCATGGGAAACAACAAAGCATCAACAAAAACAAGTGTACAACCAATCATTAATGTTTTCCTCTTTCTTAACGTGCTGAAGTGCTTATCTCTCTTCTTCTCTCCGTGTGTATTTATTACAAAATTATTTATTCGGTAAACTAAGTTATAAAAAGGGCTAAAAAGCTAACATGGAGCTTCAATGAGGATTTGCAACAATAATTTAAATTTCTTGGCCTTTATATTTATGGTTATTAGAGGAGAAAAATTCGCTCCAGTGCTGGGGATCGAACCTGGGCCCTTGGTTCTACATACCAAGCGCTCTAACCCACTTGTCTCCTCTAGTGTTTTTCCCTTTGTGGCCTTACTCCATGTTCGACATATATTAAGTCAACTGCCATTATACAAGGAGCGCACTCAATTGAATGACTTGATGGCCAGGATTCCACAGTATTATGCACTGTTGGGCGAAGAATCTAAGTAAAGGTTAATTTTTGGTCAAACAGAATATATCTGTTATGGTAACAATGGTTATTAGAGGAGAAAAATTCGCTCCAGCACTGGGGATCGAACCGGGTCCTTGGTTCTATGTACCAAGTGCTCTAACCATTGAGCTACGCCGAAGTTCAATCCACAGCACCGGATCGAATCCCTCTCCTCTAGGGTTTTTCCCTTTGTGGCCTGACTCCATGTTTGACAAATATGTTGACATATCGATGGCTAAGAACCAGACTGTTCTAAGTCCAAATTTTTATAAGAAAAAAATCTGTGTTTCATTGTGTTCCAGTTCTTGTCTGTATATATGACTCAAACAAAATTGTAAATATTCCTATCTCTAAGGCTGCTATGAAGCTATTCCAAATTGTTTTACGAAGCTTTGAATGTCAGCAGCTTAAAATAGCTCTCATGAAAAGAAAAAATAGTAAAATGGACTTGGAACAGTCTGGTTCTCGCTCATCAATATATTAAGTCAACTGCCATTATACAAGGAGCGCACTCAATTGAGTGACTTGATGGCCGGGATTCCACAGTATTATGCACTGTTGGATGAAGAATCTAAGTAAAGGTTAATTTTTAGTCCTACAGAATATATCTGTTACGGTAGCAATGGTTATTAGAGGAGAAAAATTCGCTCCAGTGCTGGGGATCGAACCCAGGTCCTTGGTCCTATGTATCAAGTGCTCTAACCACTGAGCTATTCCGAAGTTCAATCCATAGCACCGGATCGAATCCCTCTCCTCTAGTGTTTCTCCCTTTGTGACCTTATTCCATGTTCGACATATATGCACCAAACAGTGCATAATACTGTGGAATCCCGGCCATCAAGTCACTCAATTGAGTGCACTCCTTGTATAATAAGTTGACTTTAATATATGTCACATACAATTATGTCGAAAGTGGACTATATATATATATATATATATATATATATATATATATATATAAGGGTGAGCGGTATGTGGAATGTTTGAGGGGGACATGTATAGGACCTACAACAATTTGAAACTATTACATTAATAAAAGCAGGATATGTCACCGTCATGGATTCAATACTTTTACCAAGAAATGAATATGAAATTAAGAGATTATTAAGTTAATCCAGCTTGATTTCGTCATTATCCAGTATTTTAAGTTTTACATTGTTTTACAGCTCTCAGAAACTGTTCATGCTTACCAAGATCAGTCAGTACGCGCTCTTTCACATTTACCAGATAAGTGATATTGCCCATGTCGAATAAGAATCAGATGTCTCACAGCCTTTGATTTAATTTTTTCCACAGCTTCATTATACCTGTTGTCATCACCTCCACCTTTGGAAGGTTTTACAAGGCTTGATGGCTCCCGTCTGCAATTACATAACAGTCAATAAAAAATAATGTAATTCAACACAATTCATGTCAACAATTGCGTGTATTAAGGTATATGTACACCTTTACATACAAAAAATTTTGTTTTGCATAATTTTGCTCTGTAAAATTTTTATACAATTGAGAATGGTACCAGAAAGAGAATGAAGTGAACAAATCCCTTGAAATTATGTCTAAATTGTTTATAAAAATTATTTTGTTTATAATTTTGACATACAACTTGAAACATGATTGCTCATACAGTTTTTAAGATAGAGCCACATTTTTTCCACTGTTTTATAGCTAAAACTATTCTTTAGTGCCTGACATAGAGCTATTTTTTTTTTATTTTAATTTACATTAATTAAATATTACCATATATGTAACTTATACTAATATTTTATGTTGCAAATTGAGGGAAATAGCATATCTAACGTTAGTGCGACCGTTAATGGAATACGGAACTACATGTTGGGATCCCTATAGAATATATCAATAAATTCCTTAGAAAGAATCCAGTATAGGGCAGCTAAATTTGTTAAAGGTAAAAGAGAAGACGGAAACGATACGACAAAAGAACTTAAATGGGAAACTTTGGAAAACAGACATAGGAAAACTAGAATAACATCATTGTACAGAGCACATCTAGGTCAGAAAGCATGGGTAGACATAACGGCTCGGTTAGAAAAGCCAACGTACTATGGTAGGAACGATCATGATTTTAAAATCAAATGTAGGAAACAGAAAACGGATGTAGGTAAATTCTCATTTTTAAATAGAACTATAAATGATTGGAATGACCTACCTGCAGCGGTCTTTGAGGGCTGTCCTTCCTCAAGGAGATTCAAGAATAACTTAAAAAGTTGTGTATAAAGTGAAAATTAAAATTAAGGTGACATTTAACATTTAATTTTTTAAGGTGACATGTATTTATCTAGCCTGACGAGTTACTTCCTTGGTTTGAATTATAAATTATTTAAAAATAGCTTGTAAGAGGGCCTTAGACTAGAAATGTTTAGTTTAAATGTAGTTCTGTTTATAAGTATGCATAAGGGTGTAATTATTTGACTTATTTGAACTGTTGTATCAGTGAAGCGAGGTGAGTCAGTGAAGTTATGGTTTTACAGTGCAGTGAACAGTTCCGATCAGTGATAATTTATAGTGTCAATGAAATGTGTTCTATAGTGTCAGTGAAATGTGTGCTAAAGTGTCAGTGAAATGCGTCATAGTGCCACTACAGTGAGTGAGATGAGAGTAAAATTAGGTATTTTATTTATGTTTTATTATTATTGTGTTAAATTGTATTATGTATTCTTATTGTATTATGTATAAAATTGTATATGTATTGTAAAATTGTATTGTGTACTGTAAATTTTATTGTGTATTGCTTATCATTTTATTGTGTATTGTTTATATTGTGTATATCACTGCCACCAGGTGCTTGCCCACTTGCAGTGTAAATAAATAAATACATACATACATACATACATCATGTAAAAAATCCATAGATAATTATTAACTATATTAATGTTATTTTACTCATTGTCAGGTACTAGAGGACATTTCAAGCTTCAAAATGACACCAATATCTTCTTGGTATCACCATATTTGACTGAGATATCATGTTTAAAAGAATTAAATATTCTAAAATTACTATTTACAGGAAATGAACCACAAACTTTCAGACCCTAGAAGACTGCATCATCATATGTCACCCCTTAAGCAGCTTCATGTCGGTCCTGTTTCAGCTTCTTTCTGCCTCTCAAATACCTCCTCCTTGTTTTAACTTCAGGTCTTGAATGTTTTTTGGCATTTTTGTCACTATTTTCCATTCATGAAACAAATCCTGCGATGGTGCTTGTCCCAGGGTTTATGCTCATCCTCCTCAGAATTTTAATTTCTCCTTTTGGACTCTTATTAAAATGATGTACAACATCACTGACACACAAATTTACAGTTGTATGACTAACAGTAAAAGATTATAAATTACTTCATTATGTAAAAACGTGTTTTCAATCTAATGATCATGCCTTGATATCTATGCATCTATTTTGGGACTAGAAAGAAGTTTATTTTACAAGCAATGCTGGACGAGGGGATTGACTGCTACGAGGATCACTCCAAAAGTAATCCACAGTATTTATTTAAAAATTACATTTTTATCCTATAGCTTTGCTATTTTCATAGAACGTAGAAACATCCTTCAGGAACAATACGTCACTTTTCCACATAATCCCCGCACTTTCAACTGCCTTACGCCACCTTGGAATGAGGGCCTGTATACCTGCACGATAAAAGTCTGGACCAACACGTCTGAGCTACTCTATGGCGCCACTCACGGGAACGACTTAAATTAAATTTGAATACAAGGGGGAAGGATGTATCTATGACCTCCATAAATTGCAAAGGTTTAGAATAAAAAATTAATTTTAAAAAATGTTGTGCATTACTTTTGGAGTGATCTTCGTAGACGTGACCGTGGCTGATGACACAGGATTTTGTAAAATGGGACTTAGCCTATCTGAAAAACCATAAGACATAAATCGAAAAATCTTATATCAAATTAAAGGGGAGAAAATTCTCTATTAAAATAGTTATATTTTGAAAATTCTAATTTTTCATAATTTGTTGCGTTTTGTGGGTGTACGCATTCATACAGTCCTCTTTGTAGATTGAAAACTCAAAAAAGTTTCATATCCATGGTTCAAGAATTAAAACAGAAAATCAATATCCCGAATTTAAAAAAAAAACTTACAAATTAAACCAAACCCTTTAACTCTATTAAATATAGAATATAATCTAAATTTAACAGAAGAAATACTGAAATCAGAAGTAAACAATGAAATACTGAAACAATTGTCTTTAGAGACAATTAATATTAGGTACCCTCCACAAAACTGGCTTCATTTATACACTGACGGATCATTGATCTCCAGAGAACAAGGTGCCGGAGCAGGTGTTACGTGCTGTCTCTTCTCACTTTATAGATTTCTTGGATATGGAACAACAAGTTTTGATGGTGAAATCATTGCAATAAGTGAATGTCTCAGGAATCTTCTATGCCACATCAATAAATTTAGGAATGCAGTTATATTGTCAGACTCCAAAGCAGCTATTCTATCAATAGTCTCTAAACACACACCTTCATCTCAAACAGCAGAAATAACTAAAATGCTCTCTCAATTATTATCACTCAATAAAAGAATTGTATTCCAATGGATACCATCCCATTGTGGAATCCTGGGAAACGAGAATGTGGATGCTTTAGCAAAGAAGGACAGCACTGCTACTTACAGACCTATTACTAAATCTACCTATTACTCTGTGAAGAGATTTATTAAATCTACATACTTAGACTTCAACAAACAAAATTTGATAACTCAATCCCAAGAGAAAAAATGGAACTCTCTGCATCAAAATCCACGTTAATTCTCGATTTACCACGAGAATCGTCTGTAGCTGCATTTAGATTGGCAACAGGCTATGATTGTTTGGCCAAACACTTGCATAGAATTGGAATATATCAGTCCCCTAACTGCCCATTGTGCAACTCAAACCAAGAAATGGATTCGGAACACCTCAAAATCTGTGCTTCAGTGGCTAGTCATGATAATATCTTTGAAAAATATTGGAGTGCAAGAGGTCAAATGACTTTATTGTCAAACGCCTGGCATTAGAAAACAACAACAACAACATATACCTTAAGGAAGGTAGGGGAGGGGGAAGCAGAAAAGTGAAGAAGGTGTACATGCAGGGCCAGCTTTAAGCCGAATGGACTGATTTATCCCAATTAGCCTATGGGGCCCCCGCACTGAAACACAATGATGACTGTCTGTCAGCATTGCACAGTGAAAACCCCATCACACCTGTCCAGACCTCATCTGATCTCTCTATATCATAAAGTAATTTTTTATTTATTTTTATTTTACTTGGTTGTTTAACGACGCTGTATCAACTACGAGGTTATTTATCGTCGATGGGATTCATTCAATCAATCAATCGTTTATTAATGTCATGACTAGCAATCTGTTGCAATAAACATAAAATATACTAAATTACAAGAGATATAAAATAATATTTGACATAAAATGTAAAAACAGAATAATACAACATACAAATGAAATAACAATACGGGTAATAATAATAACAACCAATACTATTAATAATCGTAATAATTCATATTCATATTCTTTATTTGCCTGAAGATAGAAGAGTACAAGAGGCCTCGTCAATGTGATAATATAAAAAACAATGTGTCAATATTTAAAATATTAAAAGAGTAAAAAAATTATAAAATTTAACTAAAATACTACATCATTTTCAAAAAATTCATTCATATTATAAAAGGGATTATTTTGTAGCCATCTCTTAATCTGAAGTTTAAATTGTGTTTCATTAAGTGCCTTTATATTTGTAGGTATCTTATTATATACTTTTATTGCAGTAATTACATAGCTTGATTGTGTTTTTTGCAACCTGACAAGTGGTACGGTTAATTGATCATTATTTCTGGTTTCATAGCGATGCAGATCTACTATACTTGTATAATTAGTAATATTCTTGTTTACATACATTAAAAGTTCAAAAATATATAGATTGTAGACTGTCATAATCTTTTCATTTTTGAAAAGAGATCTACATGATAGTCTGGGTGGTGACATTGTTAAAATATGAACTGCCTTTTTCTGCAGTAACAGAATGTTTGGAAGGTCCGAACTATTTCCATATAAAAGTAATCCATATCTAATAACACTTTCAAATAGTGCATAGTAAACTTGTTTTAAATAATGTTTGGGAATCTTGTACATGATACTTCTCAAGAGATAAATTACTCTAGAAATTCTTTTACATACGTAACTGACATGGCTTTTCCACCTTAGGTTAGGGTCCAGATACATACCCAGCATCTTTACAGATTCATTTATCACATTATTTTGGGTTTGTTTCAAACTTAGCGTTAACACACGAGTTTTTTCATCATTAACAATAAATCCATTAATTGAAAACCACTTTCTTATTTCAGCAAATACAGCCTGCTTCATAAAATCTATCTCAGCAGTATTATTATGTGTGATAACAAAAGTTGTATCGTCAGCATACAGAGCAATGCAGCTTCGAAATTTAGAATAGGCTACATTTACAGTGGAGTCAAGAAATTCACTAATACTATAGAATGGATGGTTGATTAACCAATTACACAAAACAGATTTAAATTCTATATAGTTTGCATCATGTGCCTTTTGTGGTAACTTATTAAACATTGTTATAGCAATAGAATTGGACCATTTTGTGGACTTAATGTAACTCTAGGTTCTGAAAGACAATAATTGGTAACAGCGAGATGGTATTTGGCGATATGAGGCTGAGGATTAGCCACAGATTACCTGACATTTGCCTTATGGTTGGGGAAAACTTCGGAAAAAATCAAACCAAGTAATCATCCAAGTGGGAATCGAACCTGCGCCCAAGCGCAACTCCAGTTCGGCAGGAAACTCCTTAGCCAACTGAGCTACGCCGGTGGCTATAAAGTAATTTCAAAACATGTTGATCCCTAAAATATCTCTGGAATTGCGAAAAATAAAACCTGACTTCATAGACTTGATCTATGATCTTATTAATCTTACTTTTTAAATTTAAATTGTAGGCTATGTAAGGGTTAAACCTTGATTTTTAATAGAAAAATATAGGTGAAATTTACAGCATTCACACTGTAGGTTTATTGAACATTTTGTTGTAGAGATACTCCATGTAAACTTATGAAACAACATTTTTAACATTCAATGCAAAATTATTTACTGTGTATATCAAGTGATGCAATTAAAATTACGTCATAACCTATACATTATTATCTACAATAAAGATTAGCAATTACAAGTCTTAAGAAGATAAATGCCAACAAGACGAAGACCATGGTCATAGGAAGAAAAGTAAAGAAGGTAAACTTACGAATTCTAAATGAAGCAGTAGAGCAAGTGGACAGCTTCAAATACTTGGAGTGTACTATAAGCAGTAACATGAGCTGCTTCCAGGAAGTCAAGATGAGAATAGCAATGGCAAAGGAAGCTTTTAATAGAAGAAGGAGCATCTTCTGCGGACCTCTGGATGAAGAACTAAGGAAGAGACTAGTGAAGTGCTTTGTGTGGAGTGTGGCACTGTATGGGGGCAGAAACATGAACATTACGACGAAGTGAAGAGAAGCTACTAGAAGCATTTGAAATGTGGATATGGAGAAGGATGGAGCGTGTGAAATGGACAGACAGGATAAGAAACAAAGCTGTGTTGGAAAGAGTGGGTGAAGAAAGAATGATGCTGAAACTGATCAGAAAGAGTAAAAGGAATTGGCTGGGCTACTGGTTGAGAAGAAACTGCCTTTTGGAGAATGCAATGGAAAAAATGGTGAACGGGAGAAGAGTTCGGGGCAGAAAAAGATATCAGATGATAGACGACATTAAGATATATGGATCACATGAGGAGACAAAGAGGAAGACAGAAAATAGGAAAGACTGGAGAATGCTGGATTTGCAGTGAAAGACCGGCCCTTGGGCAGAACTCTATGAATGAATGGTTTCTCAATTCAATTGTATGGTCGTGAAGATTTCCCTCCTCCTCAGGTGAAGCACTATTAACTGCAGTTTACCTTTGACATGTACTAATACACATTTTCTGAGTGTGACAACTTTAACAATTGCAATGACGGCGTAGAAACCAAGAGGTCCTTCTTTACACTGAATTTTTTTTTTACTCAATGTCGATGAGATGAGGCCGAGGATTCGCCATCATTACCCAACATTCGCCTTACGGTTGCGAAAAACCTCGGAAAAAAATAATAAACCAACCACGTATTCATCCCAAGTGGGGATCGAACCCGCGCCCGAATGCAACTCCAGGTCAGCTGGCAAGTGCCTTAGCCGACTGAGCTACGCCGATAGCTTCTACATTGAAAAGGATAAACTTTCCTTACTTACTGGCTTTTAAGGAACCTGGAGATTCATTGCCGCACTCACATAAGCCCGCCATTGGTCCCTATCCTGAGCAAGATTAATCCATTCTCTATCATCATATCCCACCTCCCTCAAATCCATTTTAATATTATCTTTCCATCTACGTCTCGGCCTCCCTAAAGGTCTTTTTCCCTCCGGCCTCCCAACTAATACTCTATATGCATTTCTGGATTCGCCCATACGTACTACATGCCTTGCCCATCTCAAACGTCTGGATTTAATGTTCCTAATTATGTCAGGTGAAGAATACAATGCGTGCAGTTCTGTGTTGTGTAACTTTCTCCATTCTCCTGTAACTTCATCCCTCCTAGCCCCAAATATTTTCCTAAGCACCTTATTCTCAAACACCCTTAACCTATGTTCTTCTCTCAGAGTGAGAGTCCAAGTTTCACAACATACCGAACAACTGGTAATATAACTGTTTCATAAATTCTAACTTTCAGATTTTTCGACAGCAGGCTGGATGATAAAAATTTTCTCAACCGAATAATAGCAGACATTTCCCATATTTATTCTGTGTTTAATTTCCTCCCGAGTATCATTTATATTTGTTACAGTTGCTCCCAGATGTTTGAACTTCTCCACCTCTTCTAAAGATAAATTTCCAATTTTTATATTTCCATTTCGTACAATATTCTCGTCACGAGACATAATCATATACTTTGTCTTTTCGGGATTTACTTCCAAACCTATCTCTTTACTTGCTTCCAGCTAAAATTCCCGTGTTTTCCCTCATTGTTTGTGGATTTTCTCCTAACATATTCACGTCATCCGCATAGACAAGCGGCTGATGTAACCTATTCAATTCCAAACCCTCTCTGTTATCCTGGACTTTCCTAATGGCATACTCTAGAGCAAAGTTAAAAAGTAAAGGTGATAGTGCATCTCCTTGCTTTAGCCCACAGTGAATTGGAAACCTATCTGACAGAAACTGACCTATACGAACTCTGCTGTACGTTTCACTGAGACACATTTTAATTAATCGAACTAGTTTCTTGGGAATACCAAATTCAATAAGAATATCATATAAAACTTCTTAAAAACTTTCCTACTGTACGAAATTCTATAGGCTATAGGCTGGATTCATTGACAATGCTAGGCCTATACTTAGGCCTTTATAGAGAAGAAAGCAGTGGAAAACACTCCAGATTTAAACAAAGCAAATAATAGAAGATGCAGTAAAAATAAGGTGACCGGAATTTATGAAAAGTATGTGGCGAGCTATTTTTATGATAGGCCCCTACGTTTTAAATTAAAATGGTGTGTGACCCACCCCACTTAAAACGAGTGGCCACAAGCCTATCTGTTTTGAAGATGATTGCAATTGGTGTGCTTTATTTTCATAACTACAATTAATTTATGTACAATATATGAATAGAATTAGGAATTTGATTTATAATAGTTTATCATGTATACTTTTTGAAATACAGTCTAATTTTGCTTTTTTTGCGATTTATCTCAGTTCAACCACCGGCAATCCAGAAGTTAAATTAGAAAGTAATTCACCATTATACAGGAAGACATACAAGCATTCATGGTGTGGTTAAATTGTCCATTTGACATTACCTATCGCATTTAATCAATTCATAATAAGGATATTTACACACTTTAAATGTCAGTGCCCTTTAACCTCACTTACCGATCCCAATTAAAATCCCATTCAGTTGTCGGACTATAATTAGTTGTCCACGATGCATGTGCATATTTTCTATCATTGCGAAAACCGTAATAAAATGTCAATGCACCTCCACACGCCCCAATACCTGCCAATACATACTTCTGGAACTTCGTCAGTCCATGCATGCTGTTTGTTTACTCACTTCGTCACTTGGTCACTTGTAATTATTCTTACGACCACTACAGATAAGCCGAAACAGCACTTCGAGCTGCCATTGGTTAGTGATCTGTGACGTCACACGGCGGGTACTACACACGTGGTTTTCCGGAAAGTTAATACGCAAAACTGAAGTTTTGGAGAAAACTAATGAAATTATAGAAGCACGTATTTACATCAGAATATTCCATTCATTATCCACCGGCATAACTCAGGCAGTATGCGTGTTTTCTTGCTGATCCGGAACTGTGCATGGGGGTGGGTTCAATTACCACTTGTATGTATGTTATTTCGTCCTAAGAGTCATATAGGATGATGTCGGACACGTCAAAATAAATTAAAACTAGAATTAGTTCTGAAACTAATACATATTAGCAAAATAATAATTAAAACATTATATATGATGGGCTGATTACCTGGTTGGATTTTTTCCGAGATTTTTCCCAACATAAGGTGAACTTCCCTAGTACAAAGGCATCCTCGAATTCGCCTTTACAAGACCTTGGCGAGACCTGTACTTTGTTACGGTAGTGAGGCATGGACATTGAGGAAGAAAGACGAAAGCAGAATAACGGCTATTGAAATGAAATTTATGAGATATACAGCGGGATATACGAAATGGGATCACAAACGCAATGAAGATGTAATCTAAGAATTACAACTAGAACCTGTAATTAATGACGTAAAACAATATCAGAACAACTGGATAAATCATCTGCATCACATGCATAGATATAGAATCCCAAAAGTCATGCTCCACTATCGTCCAAACGGGAAGAGATCTCTCGGTCATCCAAAGAAGCGCTGGATTGAAAATTCAACTGTGAGATCGTAACAGGCCATTTGGCCTAATACTTGAAGGGAAGAAGAAGGAAGATAACCGAAGTGAATGTTCACTATAAACAGAAATATTAATGCACTTTATAATGTATGGGGGTCGGGACCAATGATTTAGGTTCACTATACCCAGAGTTGACTGTATTTACTGGGATCTTCCGCTTATTGTGTTTTCATTATGTACTGTATTTTCATTTCACAATCTCTGTTTTGAATGAAAGAAATATTCTCTGTTAATCCATAAAATTGATCAAATGTCTCACTTGGTGTTATTCTTTTTGTTGTCCTTTTCATAGCATACAAGTAACAGGATTTCTACTGCATAAGATATTTTGTAAGAAGTCTATAAAAATAATATTTTCAATTATTTTCTGGGTTTGAGAATATTCTCATGAATATTCCCTAAGAGGTTATACTCGAGAATATTATGTCACTGAATTTTACTACTGTAATATATTTGCTTTGTATTGTCTTTTAAACTTG
Source organism: Periplaneta americana (assembly GCF_040183065.1). Classification (NCBI taxonomy): domain Eukaryota; kingdom Metazoa; phylum Arthropoda; class Insecta; order Blattodea; family Blattidae; genus Periplaneta; species Periplaneta americana. Next base: position 9,992,154 of record NC_091129.1, on the reverse strand, counting down.
TTTCTACATGTGGTGGTATTCTGCATTACTTTTTTATAGTTCGCTATGTTTACGGGGAGAGGATAGTATTTTTTAAAACTTTTTTCCTATTTGGTGTAAAATATTAATTTTTTGTATGTAGGGAGCTGATAGCTGTGGCAACTCAACCAAATAAAAATATTTTGAAAAAAAAAAAAATTATTTGGGGGCCCAAATTTGAAAAAAATATACCCAATGCAGGATTGTATTAAAACCGTTATATCTAAACCGTTTTTAAAGATAGGTTCAAAGTTTTTTACAATATATTGGCAAAAGCACGTTCTACAAACTGTCTGTAACAGAATTTTGATATTAGTCCCTACGTTTGTAAAATAAACAATTAAAATTTAATAACAATTTTAAAATGAAATCAATTAACAAAATTCTGTTACAGAGATAAGTTTCCTAATAGCCTAAAGAATGTGTGTTCTAAATTTCATGCATGTATCTTTAATAGTTTAGAAATTATATCCATTTTAGTCTGGCAATGTAGTAAAAAAAAATTAAAGTTACTGGAAACCGATGAAAGCGGACATGCAATTTAAAAATCCATAGCGCAGGAAGTTTAAAAATGACGTCTCAACATCCGATAAGGGCACAAATACCCAGAAAATGTTATGCAATGCATTCCACACATATCAAAGGGTATTTTAAAGAAAAAAAATTTTTTTTTTTGAAAATTTAATTGACCGAAAACAACAATAAAAGTGGGCAAGTGATTTAAAAATCCATAATGCTGGAAGTTTAAAAATGGCGACTCAACATTCGATACAAATACCCACAAAATGTTATGCTATGCATTCCGCACATATCACAGAGTATTTTAAAGAATTTTTTTTTTTTGTGAAAATTTACTCATTTTTCACCAAAAAATACTATCATCTCCCCTTAAAACACTATCTTTTGCTGTTCTTGAGAAAAGAAAGAAGGTTAGAAAAGCTATATCCGAGACAACCTGCATAACATGGCAAAGAAATGGAAAAATAATCAATACTTTCCAGTGGCAGACGGTCATTCTTTGACTTCCAGTATGCAGCTAATAATTTGAACAATATATCTTAGACTGCAGAGTAGCAAAGTACCGGTAATACATATAAAAGTTACAAAACATGATCTTTCATTTATTTTTGTAAAATACTTCATTACAATGGTAACTGGAAAAAAGTGAACATTATATCATCATCATCCTGTCAAGTACTAGTCCCAAAAGAACCGTTACTGCCTGAAAAAGCGATTTTCTTGCCATCCTTTCATCGGTCGACCAAGTGACTGTTTTCCATTTGGACGATACTTCATTATTGCCTTAGGGATCCTGGATGAAACCATTCTTGAGACGTGTTCCTTCCAGTTTAACTGATATATGGAGATATATTGATATTGATATTGATATTATTTATTAATAGTTCAAAAGTACATAAACTTAATCTTAAAACTGATACATTCACAAATCTTGATAATACACAATTTAATAACAAATTTTCTATCATATAATTATTCAACTTATGTTGGTTTAACTTACACTTACTTCTGGTTTTAGTGCAAGTTTTCACCCTATCGCATTTATTTTTTACACATTCAAAACTTGTTTACATGCTAAGATAGAAATTCTCATTTTTTTTTCTATAATAAACCAGTGTATATAAATCGTCCTTGCTGCTATATTCATCTAATTATCTTTTACCACAGTCATATTTATATTTAAATTTCAGTTCCTCGTTTACACAATACTTAACTATTTCATGTAATAAATATCGCATAGAGGTTAGGAGATGCAGACAATATGTGAACAAACAGGAAAGCTGAATCAGTACATTCTATGTGTATATGTAGGGCAGTGTCTAACCTCGTGCTTACGCTTGTCAGCAAAATCCTCGACGTAACCTTATTACAGCTGTCAGCTTACTTGTTTAAACACATTATTTGTCAATCTAATTACATGATAGATAACATAAATTCCACTTTAATCAATTCAATCGCATGCACTCATTTACATTCATTGCTATTATGTTTCTAATACATTTATAACTTAGTACCATCTTGTCAAATTAAAGAATAATATTTACCAATTTATAACGTCTTAATCTTTTTATCACTTTTATCATCTATAATAATTTACACCGTTATTACTTAATAAATTCATAAAAGTATTATTTTCAATTTTATTTATTAAAACTTCTACACTAATAAATCTTATTTATTTAATTTTTTTTTAAATATGTCTACCATTCTTTCTTAATTAATTATTAATTTTTCTAATAGCAGGAAAGTTTATTCGTTGTTGCTGCCTATCTCTTAGCAAGTAAATTCTTTCAGTAACTATATCCTTATTCGAATTAAATTGTATATGGAGATATAGTCCAGTATTGATGACACATTAAGTTCTAGAAGGATATCTTCATTTTTCTTTCGATCCCATTTAGCGTGGCCAGCTGTTCGGCGCATGAATCTCATCTCGCAAGCTGTTAGTCTGCTTTCATCTTTTGTCCTTATAGTCCACGCTTCACTCCCATAACATAGGACTGGTCGAGTTATTATTTGATAAAGACGAGTACGAGTTGATTTTTGTACTAACGAAGGTTTTAAAACTCTATTAATGATCCCCATTGATTTGTTGTATTTTACAATTTTCTCTGATAAATCCAAATTTTCAACAAAAGAAAGTTTATATCCTAAATAATTAAACTCATTAACTCTTTCCAAAATTGTGTTATTTAAACAAATTTTGCTTGGTATTGGGTATTTACCACAAAAGGCCATTATTTTTGTTTTGTTAATGGATATTTCCAGTAAAACAAGATCATCTGCAAACATTATTACATCTAATTTTAAATTTCTGTTAATAGTGATATATCCGTGTTTTGTTCTCTAAAATCTTTCACAATGGCATTCATATAAACGTTAAAAAGCAGAGAAGAGAGGCCACAGCCTTGTCTGACTCCTGAGTTTATTTCCGTCCAATGGGTTATTTTGTCTTTTATTTTTACTGCTATAAGGTTTGATTTATAAAGGTTATAAATATTATATATTAACTGCTTTGGAACGTGATCCTTATATAAAAGGGGAAAATCATTGAAAGGTATAGATGGCTTAGAAATACATTGTAAAGAAATAGGGCAGGAAATTCTAGAGGCAAAGAAAGCTGATTTGAGATCAATGATACCTTTGTAATACTTGGAAACATAATATGCCTATATTATTTTTTCTCTAAATGTTGGTTTTATTAATTTTTTTTTACTACTGCTGTAAGAGTTTCTATTAATGATCATTAAATACTACAACATCTTTTAATATAGCTGCAAGACTGAATAGGAGCTAACATTTTGTACGAGAAAATAAGTGCTTATAAAATTTGGAGAGGAAAGAAGGTACTGTACATACATTGTTCACTTACAATCATTGATGATAGTGTTGTTTTAATTAATTTTTTCTGTTAATACACATTAACTTGATGGATTCATAAACTCACGTGTGCCTTATAGCTGTTACCCTGCTTTTCGGTCTTGATTTTGATGGAGAAAAATGTTTGTCTGTTACTTACAACCTTTGTTGTTTACACTCTTCAATTAATATCATTAAGAACCTAAAAGCCTTAAAGAGCACAAGTTTCAAGAAATTATATACAAGTCATTGTCACTATGCATAATGCTTGTAGCAAGAAATGTGATGTTGCTATAGTGACCACTATACAACATCTGATGAGTCCTTTGAACCAATACTGACACCTGGCTGTTTAAACCTACACTTTCATAAACATGTGTGTGTGTGTGTATGTATGTATATGTATGTATGTGTGTATATATATATATATATATATATATATTAGGGTGGCCCTTATTTTTCAACTTTCTAAAAGTTTAGCTCCCACCCCTCTATCTTGTTCCAATCAATAGAAAAACGATCTGTGCAAATTTTCAGCTCAATCGGACAACTGCAAGGCGACCCTCATCGACAATGAAGTTTTGAAATTTTAGCCCGAAAAATATTTGTTCTAATATTATTAGATAAACCTATATTATTATTATTATTATTATTATTATTATTATTATTATTATTATTGTATGTGCTTTATTCATTTATTTTATAACTAAACATGATCTTGTTGATGAATAATTTTTCAGTTATTGATTCAGACCTGTCTGTGCTGACCTGCTGACTGCTCGTGTAAAGTGGCTTTCAAGACTTTTTTCCTAGAGTTGTAAAATGGCATCAACCTCTTTACATAGTTCGTCACATAAGTTAAGACAATACTTTTACGTCTCTGTTGTTGGCTACATCTCCAATCAAATCATCGGAGCCAAACTACCTTCAAACCGGCAAGTTTTAAGCATTTTTTTTCTACAATGTACAAGTTGTAAATCTTATAACAAAGGAAAGTGTAGCATTGGAGATTCAAGAAGTTTTAATTTTTTGGCAAAAAGCACGAATCTGTACCAGAAAAAGTGACCATTGTGTTCATAAGTTATTCAAACTGTATGATGATTGGAAAGGTTTATAGAAATATTTGAGTAGACAGTGGCGTATACTGGTTAAAGGGTTTGGGCTACCGCTGACCCTATTATTACACAAAATATATCTAACAATTACTTTAATTTTAATTACTATGGTAAAACTAATAATACAAAATTATTACATTATGTTATATTATAAACTTTTTCTTTTGTAATTTCCTTGGGCTACCGCTGGTAGCCTGCAAAATACGCCCCTGAGTAGAACTGCAGACAAGGGAAAAGAAAAAAAGAGATATTTTTCTAGAAATTATGGACAATCTCTTTGACATAGTTCATTCAGAGCTTTGGGACAGATGAAAAATGAAGAGGATAAGAATTTTTAACGATATCGTTTCATATACTAGGAGCTGGAAGTCATGCTAGGTGAATGGCAAAAGCAATTTTTGCATTCAAGATATACTTGTTTCAAGATCAATTTCAGGTATCTCATAAGGAGACGAACTCTTTAAGAAGATTATGTATTTTTCTTGCTCAAGTGTAGGCTATGTTCGAGCCTGGATTCTGTCATCAGAAGCACATTATCATGATTTCCTATTCATGCATGAACTGATAAATTATCAGGATATTGATCCAGAAATCAGTAAGGCTGCTGAAAATAAATTTTCCAATCATCTCTGGTACTTAGTTCCCGAAACTGTGGCTCTATCCTTATTTGATGACTATGTTCCAACAGTGGTTAAAGCAAATATGGCTCAAGTTATACTGGAAGTAAACGAAGGTAAAGAAGAAAAAGAAGAAGAAAATCAACTGAAGAACTATTTTTGCAACAGAATGATTTTTCTTCCTTTACAAATATTGAATTTTCGTCTTTTGTAACTCCTGGTACTAAAATTTTCTTCACGAGATTTTATATCAGCACCGATTTCCTCAACAAAGACCCTTCAATTTGGAAGGATGATCCTGTTTACAAAAGTGGAATTTAAAAAACTTTAGAAGATAGTTGTTGTGAAGGACGTTGCAGAAAGAGAGGTCAAACTTATTCAGGATTACAATAATATTCTCACAAAAGATGACTGAGAAACAATTTGTTTTACAGATTGTTACCAGAGACTGTAAAATATATCCAATTGCTACTAAATCCTCCCTTAGGAAAAAAAATGTTCAATGTTCGTTCATATACATAGTGTTTTGATTCTATAGAAATTATTGTTATAAATAAAAATGTGTTTCCCTTATAGAAGTTGTGTGCATTACTAAAAAAGACCTTATATTTCTTAAATTTTTCATTTTATTTTTAGGAATTTTACGAATTAACTTTTGGGAAATTTCTTTCAGAATATTTTTTAAACAATTGCTGAGGTCGCCAGAATGTCCACATAAATTTCTCTAAGAAGAAAAAAAAGAAATGGTCGAGACAGGGAAGAGTATACCGCTTTTGTATGGAATTAATCGTTGCGTATACTATGTTCCAACTTCAAAGCATTTGAGGGTCGCCAAGCAGTTGTCCGATTGAGCTGTAAATTTGCACAGATAATTTTTTTGTCAATTGGAACAAGATAAGGGGGTGAGAGCAGCACAATTTTAACTTTCGGAAAATTACCTATAGCTAAGGGCCACCCTAATATATATATATATATATATATATATATATATATATGTGTGTGTGTGTTAATTAAGTATGGAATTCTTTATATATTCATAAGGGGAAAGGTGTAGTCATCTATGAAGAATATCCAAGAGCCAATTCATGGGTCAGCACCAAAAAGAATTTGTCGTCTTCGGAATATATTAATGCAATCAAGATGTCCTGCAACCTTACTGCAGTGCGCTCCGTTCCTGGCAGAGCTTTCAGCACGACCCGTTGCCGTCAACCTGGCTGCAACGAGACGGAAACTCTTGGCCACGTGTTGGGCTTTTGTCGGAAAGGAGAGTTATTGCGTAACAACAGGCATCATAGAGTCCGTGGAGCTATCGCCTGTCTTCTTCGGAACAAGGGTTGAGAAGTTCATGAAGAGGTCCACTGTATTTCTGAAGACGACTCTCACAGAAGAGCAGATATAATAGCAATAAACAGGCAACAACAAAAGGCTATTATCATAGATCCAACTATACGCATGGAGAGAGATCTAAACCAAGCTCATCAGGTTGATCATGAAAAGAGGGCCATTTATGAACCTTGTATTCCCTACCTTAGTGCCAAGTATAACATCCCTCTCTTCAATTGGTCAGTGACAGGTTTATTTTTTGGTGCTCAGAGTTCTTTACCAAAATTTACACATAATTTTTTAAAACAATTATCAATATCATCTTTTGAAATTCAAAAAAATCATCTCGCAAATTCTTAAAGATTCCCTGCAGATTATACAATTTCATTTATACCACTCAGAAGGCCTTAATTAAGGATATGCTAATTTTAAATAAAATCTTTTATTTATAAGTATAATTTTATAGTCACCTTCTAAGATTTTATTTTATAATTGATAATCAATGGTGCTTAATTATTACATTTTATTTTTATAACAATATTCATATTTAATTGATTGTATTTGTTTGCTATTAATTTCCGGATCCTCGTGGTCATCCTTAATTAAGGCCGGACAAGTTATTTCTCTCTCATGAAAAAATACCAAAAACAGAAGTTGTTGGAGATATCTAACTAAAACTTATGGTTGTGTTCTTACAAAAGTATTGATTCATGTACAGTGTGTGGCAAAAAAATAACACTTTTTTTAAATGGCACTCTATATTAAATTTTACATATTTGAAATCTCCATTCAATTTTACATAAAAATAGAGGTTTGACTCAACATAAATGATTAATACTCTCTTGTAAATGTTATGGTTCTTTCAAATGCTTTGATAATGTAACACAAAAGAAATGTGTGTATGGGTAAATATTCTGAGATGAGTAAATGTATGTCCCGGCCGATTTAAGGAGTTTCTTGAAAATGTTAACTGATTACTTTTGCGTTTAATTAACTAACTCTCACATGTCTTAGTTGGAAACAAAGTATAAAAGAATTAATTTTAAAATTTATAATTAAAAAATAACGTCCAAACGTCAAAATGTAACTACAGTCCCTATGTCTACAACTACATTTTACTCTGTTTTACTAAGTTTTTCTCAGAATGTTTCGATTTGATTTTATTTCCTCGGCCAAGATTTTAAAAATAAATAGTTAAAATTCTTTTGAAAGACACGAATTGTTGTTTAATTCTGAAAGGACACAACTTTAACATAAAGTTTATCCCCAAAAATTTCGTAACGCCGGTCCCTCAAAACAAAAGAGCTACACAAAAGACAATTTTGCTTCATGTGGTAAATTTTAACGGTTGGTAGTGATGAGAGGTCAACATGGCACCAGTTGAAAAACTTTTCATCCATTATCGTAATTTATTTTATTGAAAAATACAAAAATCATCACTGATGACTGAATGTTGTGTTTTCTATTGGTAACAATGGTCCGTCAGTCCCTTCATTGTGGGACGAGGTTTCATTTAACATACAATTATTAAATACCGGTGTATAAAGTAACTTGGAATATTATTTCATGTGATTGTTTATAGGAAATAAAAAAAAGTCTGATGATCAAAGTAGGAAATATGAAAGGGAGAAGATACGTAGGCAGAGGGCAAATATGACTGAAGAGGAGTTGCAGAAAAAAAGGTACTATGGCAAAGAATATAAAAAAAAGAAAGAAAATAGTAGATATGACTGATCGTGAAAAAAGAAATGTTCGAAGACAAGTGAAATCTGAAGTACAGAAGTTTAGAAGATACTTTAAACAATGGGCTGTAAGGGAAAGATAACAACAATCCCTTGGCTTTTTTTTAAATTAGAAAATCTCACATAAAATTTTTTTTAAGCTCAACTGATACCAGAATCTTCAATAATAGGAGCAAATGTAACCAATGTGTGAAAAAAGTACACAATTTAATATAATATATTTTTTCCAGTTTTGTTATTCATATTTGCCCATTTCAGAATATTCACCCGTATTCATATGGAGTAGGCCATGAAACAAAACAATAACATAACTGAGATGGGCAAGATTTCACCAAAACTGTGGGAGAGAGCAATGGGACCTCATATTCTTTTGTGATGAAACACGCATCTGTTTATACCCAGATGATCGTTCTGTGAGGGTGTGGAGACAACCTGATGAATGTCTACACACCTAGTTCATCAGAGGTCTCCCTTATGGTGGAGAGAGTGCCATATTTTGGGATGGCATCATGTATGGTCGCCGTATGCCACTTGTCCATGACAGGTGCATTGTACAGAGACAAATTTCTCACACCAACTGTGCAAGGCTATGCTAACCATTTTGGTCAAGACTTCACTCTAGTGGATGACAATGCTCGGCCTCACAGAGGCAAAATTGTGAATCTTCATGACAATGGTATTCACAGAATGGAGTGGCCAGCCTGTTCACCAGACCTAAACTACATAGAGGAAGCTTGGGCACTGCTGAAAAAGAAGATCAGTATTGTCGGACCATCAGCGCTGTTGTCATTTTTGAAAAAGTTAACGCCTGTACTCGCCCCATTCCACCCGCTTTCCTCCCACCACATCAAACAGCAGGCCATGAACCTTGCTGCATAGGGATATTGCCAAACTTCCGTCGAAATTACTGGTCCTCCATACTAATAATAATTGCTACAATATAATTTCTTTCAATCAAAATACATCTTGTATTCCTACATTTTTTAAACCTAAATCCCATGTTTCAAATCACTTTCCGTAGCGTTTCTCTCCAACCTTGGAAATTATTGCTTCTTTCGCAACCTTCAGTAATTTCTTCAATGTCGGAACTTCATTCTACACGGTATAAAATTCTTGTATCTTTCTTCTTAAAATACATCGGTCCATATCATCTACAAGAATTAAAGGTTCCCTTGGTCAGTTCCTCCCTGGTGATTCTAGCTTTTCATCTCCTGCACAGACTCCCTCTCTCCTGATTTTCTTTATTAGGCACTCTGACCTGCCTATATAAATTACATAACATGTTGTATTAGTATTAGTTAAGTAAGTAATTTTAATATATAATCAATTGAAATAAGATAAGCCTCACCAGTGATCGCAGCTGCTATTTTCGTTGCCTTATTTTATAGGAAACAGATATTGATCTGTTTGTTTCTCTTCATCGCAAAATGCTATTACGCACTTGCTTAATAATATTTCTTCTGCCACTCTGTGCTACAGTATTCATGTTGAGTTGAAAACAGTGGACTGCAAGTGCAAATAAACTGTCCTGCAAGAAGGCTCAAAATTGTGAGTAGTGGGGGAGAGAAAGGGAGAGAGATAGGAATACAGGGAGAGAAATGAATTACCGAGGCTGAGAAGGAATTTTGGTTCAGTTCACATATCTTATGGGGGCACAGATTTGATGGTGCGACAGTAACTGTCCTCACCCTCCTGAGACACTTCAAGCCCTCATTTACGCAGCGATGAAGGAATGGGACAATCTTCCACGGGAGGCACTGAATGCACTGGTAAGAAGCATGCCAAGAAGAGTCGTTGCATGTATTGGGCAGCATGGTGGTCATATCAGATATTGAGAGTGCCATTTGACACCTCAGAGGATTGAGGTTTTTTTTCTTGTGGACACCTGTTTTGTGTCACTTTTGTCTGAAAAGTAGACAAGAAATTGCTACATTTGTTTGGTTTGCCGAGCTTTATTGATTTTGTAGTTCAAACCGAGCAAATTTTTGTTCAAACACTGTAATACGGCAATATGCAAAACTTTTTTTGATGTGTGTAGATTTTAAAGATATGGCATACCAGAGGTCTGCATCGGACGTTTTCACTCAAGCGCCAAGTAGTTCATAGCATAATCCAATAGGTAGCGCATATGCAGGATGGGTAAAATTGTCATGAGTGATAAATCCTCGAACGGTATAAGCCGAGCGTTAGACATTCGTTCTTGTTACAGTGATGAACTGTGTAGTAACATCATAGATGTTTATCATTTCAAAACTTTGCAGTGTTTAACTAACCTCTCCATAGTACAACTACAAAACTTCCTTTAAAATGTAATAATGTAATTTTGCACACCTCTACTCCCTCTTACTTATCTGTCCGATTCCACAGTCTTTCTCGGTATCATAACTTAAATACTCGGGCACAATATGACAACACGCTAGAAATACCACTGCACACATCATCTCTTTATTCTTCGTCTTTCACTGTTGCTACTTCTCGTCACTGGAATTCTCTGCCGCCTGAAGTCAAGGGCTGTCGAACTTTAATTTCCTTTAAATGTAAATTAGAAAAGTATCTTATGATGAGTTGCCAGACCTAACATGTTGCAAATGTGTTCCACTGTATTTATTATTATTTTTTTATTATCTAAATTGTGTTTATTTATCATTTAACGCCAATATGTATTCCACTGTGTTGTTGTTTTTTATTATTAATCTGTTTTTTGTGTACATTTTATTCAATTGTCGGTTTCTCATTTAATTGTGTAAGTCCTATTTAATTGTAATCTAATATTAATATGTATACTAATGTGTTTATTTTTATTTTTACTGTGTACATTTTTCTTTTTTTATTGAATTATCGGCTATTTTTTATGTGATTCGCATCTGATTCTAACAAATTAATATGTATTTCACTATGTTTATTTTTATTTTATGAGGTAAATTTTATGTAACTACCTCTTTTGATCTCATTATGTAATCAGTATGTAATTACTTAATTCTGATCAAGTTTTATGATCAACTGTGTAAGCAAGTTTTAACCCTGGTTGAGTGTAAGAGAAGGCCTTAAGGCCTTAACTCTGCCAGGTTAAATAAAGCCATTATTATTATTATTATTATTATTATTATTATTATAAATTTTGTAGGTAAATGTTTCCCCCCCCCCCACACAGGAGTGATTTTGTTTATGCCACATCTGATAGATGTTATTGGATGTAAATGTAATTATTATAAACGGAGAACACAATCACGATAATGCAAGAACTGTATCAAGTTTTCTAGTAGTAATAATAATAATAATAATAATAATCTCTAATAATTAGTGAATCAATCATTGCGTCTGTAACAGTTGTGCAGCATGATTATTTGTTTTATTGTATTTTCTGTGACGTTATCTCTGTACTAATATTGTTATTAATCTAGGCTACTGCTATATCAATAATATTTTGTAAAACGTTTCTACATTGTCGCAGTATATAGGCGGAACACTATGTATGGACCTATCATATTATATATGTGGCAAATCAAACATTGAATAATTATTAATTAGGAATAATAACTGTATATCGAAGTTTTTCATACTATTTTATTTATAACTTCATGTTCCTGTTTTGGTACGTTCCATTGACTGTTCCATTAAACATCTGTCATAAACGCAGAAAATAAAGCCTTATTTTTACCGTGTGAGCAAAACATATGTGTATCTTATCTGTCGCCTTCCATACTGAGATGACCTTGTACTGTGCTTCTATTTATTACGAGCGAATCACGACCGATCTTATTTCACTCGAGGGTGCGACACTCGACCGAGTTCAAGCGAGCGATTTAACTCCAATGTGCAGCATTCTGTGGCATACAGTTGAAAAATTCCTTCAAAATAATGAAGACGAAAGATATGCTATAATAAAGTAATAAAATGGAAAAATAATAACTTTTGAGCCCAAAAACTGAAAGTAATCTTTTCCAGGCAACAGTATACAGAGCTCCACAACTCTACAAAAGCTAATTTTATTGTGCTTTTCAGGGAAAGCTTTGGTGCAAGAATCAGGATAACATAATGAGTAGGACCAATATAAGTGAGGGTGAATAAGTATAAAGAGAAATCTATATAAATATTTTATATTAAACATAAACCATCTGCAAAAATCGATGACATAACCACCGACACAGCCTCGACTTGTATGAGCATAAACTCATAAAGGTAGCACAGACACTCATGCCAAAGAAAAGAATCCACAATTTCATTTAATTTTTTTGCTTGTCCTTTGAGTGTCTTCAATTTCGTCAGATTTTCTTTTTTGCATCTTCTTCTTATTTTCACTATTTACAAATCCATTACACATTTCGTTTACAAAGTCCTCTTCCTTCTTGTCAACCTCAACGTTTCTTTTCAAACCACTGAATGTAACATTTTCAAGTCCTTCAGATAAGGAAGACAGCCGCAATTCCCGAGCCTCTTTCCTTAGTTTTGCCTTGTTTTGTTTATTCTTCTTTTCCCTACGTTTCTTTTCTTTCTTATCGCGTTTCTTACTTTTTTCTGTTACTTCAACGTCATTTTGAGTTTCCTCTTCTTCATTCTTTTCTTGGCTTAAGTCATTTTCAGCATTATCACAAGAGGAATCTTCCAAGTCAGATGAACCTTCTTTAGTCGCCAATTTTTTTTCTTTCTGTTGTGGGATCCTGAAAGAATACTATAATTATTATCTCATACCAGATAATTAAAAATAAAATCTAATAAATAAAAAATTCCAATAAACTAAAATTAATTCCCACACTTACATAACGGTGAATTTAACATGTATACATTGCAGTTAAGTGACATATTATGATGCAATATACTGGTAGTCAGGGCTGGGCAGTATTTGAAATACATTTGTATTTTGTAATTTGTAAGGATTTTCGAAAGTATTTTGTATTTAAATACATAAAATTGATGTATTTTGTACTTCAAATACTCAAAATACTTTTTTCCTCTTCTTGTCCTTCAAGTTTTGGATTTGGATTTGAAGAATGAACTTTTGTCTTATTTGCCTATCCATTTCAGATGTGCTAGCCATACACTTAGTTTTCTTGCCACAACTGATTTCCTTAATGCCATGAAGAAATCTCCAACAGCATCAAAGGATCCATCACCCAACACTTGCTAAATGTTTAGCATTATGGAATGCGTCTAGGAGACTCAAATACTCAGAAATTATATCAGATGTCTTGAAATATTCATTAAAGTTTCCTTGCCCAACTCGATGGAATTCTCTTTATGACTCAAAATCTCAAATATTGCAATTCAAACATGATGTAAACAGTATATGTGAAAAACTGGGATTGCCATCCTTCAAAGATGTTGAGTTTAAGTACCTTGAAGAATATTGTGCAGTTCTGAAACCCATTGCCGTAGCCCTTAATTTAACACAAATGAGAAGATGTGCTATTACGGCCAACTTTTGTCCACATTAATTTCCCTTAAAAACAGATTACATATTCTGTTACCTAGTAATCTACGCCATCTATTCCAAGTAACTCCAATCCTAATAAGTTCACTTTCATCAAGATTTAAAGTGATGTTTGATCTGATCCCAGAAGAAAATTGAGCTATTTTCGCAGCTTGCTCCATCCATCATTGAAGATGAGATGGCTACCTGACATTTCCTCACTAAGTGATAAGAAGAGGCACAGAATATGTGCGTGAAATCAGCTGAGCAGTTGTCTGCTACATCTTTGGTTAGTTCAGACGATGAAAACAATTTTTATGTTTTCAACGCAAGTAAAACAGACTTTGAAAAGCAAAAAGAAAAGAACTTGTCTACTGTGGAGTATGAGCTCATACAATTCTTCAGTGGCAAAGGGACAACCCTGTGCACTGTAGAGAATTACCCAACAGTGAAACAAGCTTTTATAAATATAATACAAGTTTGTGTTCCTCTACGCCTGTAGAAAGACTGTTCTGTTTTGCAGGATTTATTCATTCACAAGCAAGGGGATCCTTATCTTATGAACATTTGAGGAACTGGTTGTTTTCAAAGGGAGCAGTAATTATTCACATGTAGCATAATTTCATTGGTGACTGGGAAAAGGAAGAAGTTCAGTTACAGTGTTTATATAAAACTTCGAAGTAAAAATACTTTTAATGTTAATATAATACTTTCGATTTTCAGTAATATTCTTATTTCTTTAGGCCTATATATTTTATCGAGTACCTATTTGAAATACAAATGTATTTTGAGTAGTTGAAATACAAATGTATTTTGGTTAATTTTTTAAAAGTATTTTGTATTTGTATTTCAAATACAATCATTTGAAGTATTTTGTATTTGTATTTGAAATACTTGGATAGAATTTTGCCCAGTCCTCATGGTAGTACATGGGATAGCTTTGTTCAGAATGATAGCAGGGCTTTGTGATATTATATTGACGGTGAGAATTACATAATATGGCAGATAAATTATAAACATAGACTTATAATTAACCCATGTTACAGTGACAATACAGCCAAAATTACTCAATATAAACATGTATCTTTTAGGTTATAGCTTTAAATAGAATTATGTATTACAAGAAATATCACCCCTTAACTCTATCACATTTATCCACTTTAATTTCATCTCTCAACATAATCATTCAATTTAACCCACATCTCATGCATATTCAACGTAAAAGCCTAATCAGTGCTGCAATATTAAATCTACATTGAAACTCATGTTGCTATGAGATGTCATGTTTGTTTACCGATCCTACCACTGAAAACAACAGCTCACATGTTCTTAGATGTCATGCCACAAGGATAGTGATTACTAGACCACAGAACTTCATGCAATAATTGCATGTTTTTATTGATTTGGCACATTGAAAAAGTACAGGGACATCATTTTATTTTTACTAACATTTCTAATATTAACCGCTATACCTTTGGATTAACTTTTGAGAACCAGAAACACCATTTGCTACCCCCTTCCACGACTGGAGTTCGATGATACTGGCGTAAAATACAAAGAAATCACTTTACTAGGTATAGGAGGGAAGAAAAGTAGTTCATCCATTTACGTAAACTAGGAAATATCGCGATTTTGAGTTTGATAATTTTCATTAGGTTTTTGTTTAATCAATATACAGTACAGTATTAACAATAAGTGTTTTTACTCACGAACTGAGCTGTCCATGTGGACGTATTCATATGCAGTGTATATTATATTGTCTACAGCAGATTAGCGTACAACTTAGAGAATGAACTTAAATTGAAAAAAATCATAATGTGGGTATTTAAACACATTTTTGAAAATGATGGCCGTTCATTTCGATACAGGTTTCAGTTCTTTTGTGCATATTATCGCACTATAGACTATTGCATCTAATTCCAATTACCAGTTTCGTCCTTCGTACTAGTAACTCATGTTCAAATAATTCTGTACCTACTCTATAAAAGAGTGCCTTACGTACTGTAAATTCAATCTTCACTTCTGCCCAATCCGAAATGATAAAATTACTCAGACATGCTATCTACTGTCCGTCCAAGTGATTTTGTTGCAGTGACGTAGAAAGGGAGGAAATCACGTGATAAATTGCTTAACGAGACCCTTTTATTTAAGTTATTTTAAACAGTTTTATAATATTACGTAGATGTCCAATTCCTAACATAAATTTATGTTTTCAGAAAAGAGCTAAGACAGCCCAGCCATTAGCCTTTACAGAAGGGAACAGAAGCGGGGGGGGGGAACCGGGATGCGACAAACGGCAAACGGACGCGACAGTACCTGTGCGAAAAGATAATTCAATATTGAAAGCTCTTTCGTGACTGGAAAACGCGAACATATTTCTGAAACGTACTATACTCACTAACTCAGTATACGCGGCCTTGGTTCTGTATGGAGGACGATTGGAAGTTTACTAGTAGAGGGGGTGGGAGTGAAGTACATTCAAAAACTCAGGTACAATAAAAATTGAAGTAAAAATAAAATAATGTCCCTGTACAAGTGGATCTTTTTCATTGATCATGATTTTTATGTTCAAATGAATGCAACTTTATTTTGCATAAAAGCATATTTTAATCCGTGGCACCAGAGCCCTTGAAGGGCCCAGACCAACTAGCCGGCTGCTGGCCTCACGTTCACATGCCGAAGGAGAGGTGAACGATCATCCAACCAGAATGGAAGTAACATATATCAACATATGACTGATTATGTATTCCGTCAATATGGCTTAAGCAATGAATTACATATGAAAGAAAAACATATGAAAAAAAACTATTGATGTATTACATCCTATTTTATCTTGATACTAATGTATTTCGCCCCTAGTGGGGCATCTTCAGGTACAAGATAGAAGTATCATCTAAAATCAATTACAAACAAGTTTTACATTTCAAAATGCCATGACTAGAATAAAATGGTGTCAATATTATCCATACTTACTTACTTACTGGCTTTTAAGGAACCCGGAGGTTCATTGCCGCCCTCACATAAGCCCGCCATTGGTCCCTATCCTGAGCAAGATTAATCCATCTCTATCATCATATCCCACTTCCCTCAAATCCATTTTAATATTATCTTCCCATCTACGTCTCGGCCTCCCTAAAGGTCTTTTTCCCTCCGGCCTCCCAACTAACACTCTATATGCATTTCTGGATTCGCCCATACGTGCTACATGCCCTGCCCATCTCAAAAGTCTGGATTTAATGTTCCTAATCATGTCAGGTGAAGAATACAATGCGTGCAGTTCTGTGTTGCGTAACTTTCTCCATTCTCCTGTAACTTCATCCCTCTTAGCCCCAAATATTTTCCTAAGCACCTTATTCTCAAACACCCTTAACCTATGTTCCTCTCTCAAAGTGAGAGTCCATGTTTCACAACCATATAGAACCGGTAATTTAACTGTTTTATAAATTCTAACTTTCAGATTTTTTGACAGCAGACTGGATGATAAAAGCTTCTCAACCGAATAATAACAGGCATTTCCCATATTTATTCTGTGTTTAATTTCTTCCCGAGTATCATTTATTTGTTACTGTTGCTCCCAGATATTTGAACTTCTCCACCTCTTCAAAAGATAAATTTCCAATTTTTATATTTCCATTTCGCACAATATTCTCGTCACGAGACATAATTATATACTTTGTTTTTTCTGGATTTACTTCCAAACCTATCTCTGAAAATATTATCCATACCAACATTAAATGTCCTGTCAAAATGTTAAAAACAAATTTAATTTGAAACAATGTGAATTTACATAATTATATAAAGTAGATCCCCTTGTATGGATATCTCAAATATATTGTTGCCAATAAGGTGATGATCACAATAAAATCAATATAAATACTAATTATATTATTAAATGTGGAGTCATAAAAGCGTGTATAACTAATTTCATGGAGGGAGTGGAATTCTCGTAAAATGTTCAATGCTCTCGTATAACATCATGCGAGTCTAATCATCATACATGGGTTGTTGAACAGAAGGGATGTGTTTTTTGCCCGTAAACAGTCTAATGGAATAAACTGCAATCTGATGACAAGTTGTTTGTATTCATTTTAATAGAGCAATAGAACCGTGTGTAGTTGTGGGCTTGGATGTTTACTTGCAAATAGGATGTAATACATCAATAGTTTTCTTTCATATGTAATTCATTGCTTAAGCCATATTGACGGAATAAATAATCAATCATATGTTGATATATGTTATTAACACGAGGCTTAGCTGAACACTCCCAACATGAATTGTAAATTACAGAATGGAAGTATTATGTGGTTAGCACAATGATACGTTATTTTGTTTTAATTGCCTATGAAATACGTTGCCACAAAAAATTGTTGTGCGTTACTTTTCGATCCACCCTATAATTAGTTTTTTAAAGCACAGAGACATCTAAAGGTAAGAGTTCACTACATCATATCGCACGCATCGGACGAATCGCACGGATCTGAAAAAGACTATCTTTGCTGTAATTGTTATGTAACCACATTCACTACATCGTATCGGACGCATCGCCTATCGGCAAATCCGTCCACGTTTCTCGGATGAGCAACTTTTCCGATGCGTGCGATCATGGCCTTCTTTAATAAATCAATTTTAATTGGTCCACTGTTACTATTATGTTGTGCCATGTTCAGTGTCGCGCCAAAATGGCAGACGGAAAACTTATTTCGCTTGTAGAAAATTGCGAAGAATTATATAATTTGAGGCGTTCCCATTACAGTAATCAACTCATTTCTTGCAAATATATTATGTAACCAATATTTCTTTCGTTTCTTCCTCTTCAATTAAGACACATGAAGCAATTACAAATTCTTATTCGCTAACAGACGTAATTAATATACCTAACCTCAACTCCTCTGCTTTCAGTAATGTCAATATCATACGACGTCATGTTTTAAACAGTTGATAGGGGAATCCGATGAAGTGATGAGGTGAAGCATAGCCTTCTCTAGTCATGGCCCGGCCCACACTACATGGCAACGTCGGATGGCACGTTAGATGCCGTCCTATCCTGTTGCATAGCTGTTAAATGCGAGAAAAGCATAAGCTACATCGTTCTTCTATTTCAAAGGAAAAGTAATGACTTCCTGAATATTTAGGGAGTTCACTAAACATTATGTGATTCACCCTATTATTGTCAGTTATGATACACAATGTTTTGCAATCCACACACATGTATTTGTTGTAAGTTATCTTTACATATTTCTGCTGTAAGTTGTTTAACCGCAACAAGTCTTACCACCTTTTTAAAATTACCAAAATGCAGCTATGATTAAAAAAACGTTACCGATACAACACTTTATGCGAGATCATATTCTGTTTTATTTGCAGCAACCTCAAACAGTCGTCCATTTTTGTAGTCTAAGTTCCTTTTACTTGAATTTCATCTACTTGAATTTTCACATTTTTTTCGCTCTCTGATTACTGCCTAACATGTTCCAAGAGCTGTCTATTCTCAGATATTGAAACAACGAGGAACGTTTTCTTAGGATATCGAGGGTGCGGTAATGACAAGATGTTCTTGAGTCTAGTCACATCGTAACACTTGGCATTCCGGATATAAATTAAAAAAAGAGTTTACAATTATTGAGGATAGATCATACTGTCGCCCTGGGTGGTGCAATCGGTATAGTACTGGCCTTCTGTTCCCGAGGTTGCGGGTTCGATCCCGGCCCAGGTCGATGGCATTTAAGCGTGCTTAAATGCGACAGGCCCATGTCAGTGGATTTACTGCCATGTAAAAGATCTCCTGTGGGACAAAATTCCGGCACATCCGGCGACGCTGATATAACCTCGGCAGTTGCGAGCGTCGTTAAATAAAACATAATTTAATTTACATCGTACTTAGATTTTTTCGTAAGTATAAGCTCAAACTTGTTACATAAAAGATCAAACTTTTTTAAGCTGCTTTCATCACAGTTCCCATCGTTTTCAACAACAATTTCAAACTTTGTAGCGAGGCACTAATTTGGAATACAACAGTGGTTTTGTTATTGGTATCTGATGAAAAGTAACAATCACAAAAATCTATTAGAGACGGAAGCTGAGCAAAGAATTTCTACAGTTAGAGGCCGTCCATATTAAAACTTCATTCGGTAGACGTCCACCATTCATGTGCGTTTCCACACTGAAATCCCTGTTTATTCCAATCCTAAGAGTTATTTTAGGAGCATTAGTTACGTCTAGTTCATACACTATTCAACAAGAATCGTTTTTAAATAATGACCCGTCTTCTTTTTAGAGAGTTTCATTGATATTTTCCAAAAAAAAAAAAAAAAAAAAAATTATAAAAATGCTACACGTGGTTTTTTCGTCTGTCTCCCTCCTTTCGGTTTGTAAGGCGGTTGTCAATTTCTTCTCTCCTCTGTCGCGGATTTTTCCATTTGGTTCCACTCACTCTGCTTAGATAGGAAGGAGAATTTGGAAACATATCCGGAATTGCACCTTCACATAAAACTGGATGATCGCGTTTACGAAAACTCATCATTCCGTCCTTGTCCATGTATTTCCCAACAAAGCTCAGAAATGCAAATGTTCCTTTCATACCACAGATGTTGGTTGGTGATCAATCTGCCCGTGGAACCCAACGAATCCATTTACTACGTATTTCGGGATCTTTAGGAAACCGAAAACAACTTATAATATTAGTCTTCTGTCTTTAATGTCTTATCGTAGTTCCTTAAGCAGCTCGGCACTACACGTATTCATTCATATCATGGTTATGAAAAATTTGTTACCAAAAACATAACAATGGAAATATAGGCGCAAATCCACAAGCGAGGAGAGAGTCTTACACTGAAACATATGGCGCATTGCTGGGCTGATAGGACGTGCTGCGGCGTTGCCACATTTATCAGGGCCGGGCCATGACTAGAGAAGGCTATGGGTGAAGCCGTTACAGTGAACGCACTGCACTTAAAATATCCGTTACGTGCGATTCGTACGAGGAGTGCGATACGATGCAGTGAACGCTTATCTTAACAGTCATATGATGATGAAAGGGAACAAGTCAATTTCAGATGCCAAATGTACTCCACCGAATCCAGATGTTTGTAATATTTGTTTCTGAAAGTTTACACTGCCAAGTATACTTACCATTTAATCCCCAAAACTCGTGCCAACTTATTGAAACTAATTTTGGCCTCTGCTGACAAGTCCACTTTTTCTCTGTATTTCAGCAGAGCTGCACCAAGAGATTCCCAATCTATATTGGATCCTCCATTCTTCCCAAGGGGATGGGAATGCCAGACAGCAAATAACAGTACCAACAGTTCATGTACAAATTTCTGCTTCACCCCACGTCCCATACTATTCTTTCCAACTTCCGACATCTGTGACTGCAACCACTGAAAATATTTGTCAATCACAATGGTTACAGAACAAACATTAATTATTTCTTATATTAGCCACAACACACTTAGCAATTTGAGCATCTTTTGAAAAACAAGACGATGATGAAGATGTGTTGGAGGTGGTCATGATGGTGAATAAGAATAATGACAATGAATGGCATTAATAAAGATAAGTACTAGCACTATAACAGAAATATCTCTGATTTTGTTTCAGTGATTTCAAACACAGGTGCTCGACAAGGTTGTCCTCTTTATCCATTATTTTTTATAATATACAGGTGAACAGTAATTAATGTCATTAATCCTGGTAGATGGTTCCTTTAGTAAAGAGCAACAGAAAACTAAAATTTCATTTAGCTATATATTTTGAAATACAGTGAAACTTTCCTTAACGGACACTTCCCAATAGCGGACTCTTCTCAATAGCAGACATTTTAAAATTCCCCTGCAAAATAACATTGGCCTTTATGATAAAATTCTTCCAAATAGCGGACATTCTCAATAACGGACGTGGACACTGAAATGTATCTCCCAACAGCAATTAAAACTTCCAAATAATGGACAGCATGAAAGAAAAAAAAAAAAGAAAAAGACGATTGTAAATTAAATGGAATTCTTTGCAACAACCATTATCGTGCATTTGAACGTTCTTGTACTTTATTGAAGGTAAGCAGCACAGTTGTTAGTTGTGATACTGTACGTGAACAGTCCGTACTTTCTTAGTTTGTCAAGTTGAGTGTTCGGAAGTAAAGTCACATTAAAAATGTCACAAAAACGTTTGTCACTGAAAGAAAAAGTGTTCGCGAGCTGGCCACAAAGTTTAATATGGGAAAAACTCAGGTTAGTGATGTTTAATTCATTTACAAAACATTTACTGGTACAATTTCTCTCTGGATGAATACTGTAAACAATCTCACTGTCTACTGTACTGTACTGTACTGTAAAATATAGTGTTGAATATGTATGAGAAATTTTAATGTACTGTATACATACTAACGATTTTCTAAATAGCAGACACTTCTCAATAACGGACATTTAATTTTTCCCCGGCAGTGTCCGCTATTCGGAAGTTTCACTGTACATGAATTGAGATCGTGCAACAACATAGTCAGTAGGGAGTGCACATTAGTTGTGCTGCTTTGAACAATCCCTTCACCTGACTTGTTTTGAACAGGAAAGTGGAAGGTCATTGCCATGTTCATTGTTTTTAAACTCGTAAAAAAATAGAGATGATATACTGTTCAATTTTTGTCTTTAAACTGTGTTAGAGAACGGAAAATGAACAATGCTCATTTCATGTTACACAAAATCTTAGAAAATTTAAAACAAACTCTACAACATGATTTTAATTAAATGTTCAGAGAACAGAGACAATAAGATAGGCTTATTTCAAACTAAATGGATAAAATTACGAAGTATTTCTACACTCCCATTGCAATTGAATATTCTACAGAACCTAAACAATAATGATGCTGATTTTATATTATAAAAACAATATTTTAAAACATTTAAGGGGAGAGAATGGTATTTTTTGTTGAAAAATGAGTAAATTTTCAAAAAAAAAAAAATTTTTACTTTAAAATACTCTGTGATATGTGTGGAATGCATAGCACAAGATTTTGTGGGCATTTGTGCCCTTATCGGATGTTGAGTCGCCATTTTAAACTTCCTGCGGTATGGATTTTTAAATCACTCGCCCACTTTTATTGTTGTTTCTGGTAAATTAAATTTTCAAAAAAATTTTCTTTTCTTTAAAATACTCTTTGATATGTGTGAAACGCATTGGATAACACTTCGTGAGTATTTGTGCCCATATCGTCATTTTTAAACTTCCTGTATTATGGATTTTTAAATCACACGCCCACTTTTATCGGTTTCCAGTAACTTAACTTTCTTTGCTACATTGCCAGACAAAAATGTATATAATTTCTGAACTATTAAAGATACACGCATGAAATTTAGAACACACATTCTTTAGACTATTAGGAAACTTTTCTCTGTAACAGAATTTTGTTAACTGATTTCATTTTAAAAATATGTCCGTTGGTTTGCAAGAAAGGAAATCAGAAAATTGTTATTAAATTTTAATAATTGTTTATTTTACAAACGTAGGGACTAATACCAAAATTCTGTTACAGACAGTTTGTAGAACATGCTTTTGCAAATACATTGCAAAAACTGTTCGAATCTATTTTTAAAAACGGTTTAGATATATCGGTTTTAGTACAACCCTGCACTGGATACATTTTTTTTTTTTCAAATTTGGTCCCCCAAATAATTTTTTTTTAAATATTTATATTTGGTTGAGTTGCTACAGGTATGAGCTCTCTACATACAAAATATTAATATTGTACACCAAGTAGGCAAAAAGTTAAAAAAAAAAAATACCATTCTCTCCCCTTAAAATTCTACAAGCAAAAAATCAAAATATGATATGCTTATTTTATGTTAAATGAATGGAATTTAAAGCATTATTTTTAAACTCGACTTAATTTCAATTAAATATTTGTTTTTTTTTTAAGTTGGTTATTTAACGACGCTGTACCAACTACTAGGTTATTTAGCGTCGATGAGATTCGTGATTGCGAGATGAGGCCGAGGATTCGCCATAGATTACCTGGCATTCATCTTACAGTTGGAGAAAACCTCAGAAAAAACCGAACCAGGTAATCAGCCCAAGTGGGGATCGAACTCGCGCCCAAGCAACTTCAGACCGGCAGGCAAGCGCCTTAACCGACTGAGCCACGCCGGTGGCTAAAAATATTTGGTGAACACGGCAATAAGTGAAGCTTATTTTACGTTATACAAATCCACTTCATGATTTAAAAAACTCCTTTTGTTGTCGTACTAGAAGCATTTTGTTCAGACAATTGGAAATAGTTTCTTCCCACTTTAAACTTACATACAAGTAAATCAAATTTCCCGAGCCAACTTTAAAAGCAAGTGTGTGTGTGTGTGTGTTTGTGTGTGTGTGTTTGTGTGTGTGTGTTTGTGTGTGTGTGTGTGTGTGTGTTTGTGTGTCATATTCACATTTCTCGTTGTCTCATCTGTCCTTTGCACAACCAAGCTGCAATCTATTGTATCATCTTGACAATGACTTTGTGAAAAACTTACAGTTTCTGTATCATTTAGAAAACGCACAATAATTCTATTACCAGTATTTTCTTATAACATTTTTATAAAACAAACTTTAAAAAAATGAGGAGGATCTTATAATAGATGGGGTCTTAATTTTGAGCAAATACGGTATAACACTAACACAGATTAACACAGACAACAAAAATCCTAAACTTCTACCCACCTCCACAGTTCTTACTGACAGTAATCTTTCAATTTCTACCAATTTAGGCTCTGCTTCTTGTGCCACCTCTGAAGCAGTCCTTAATCTTCGGTTCCGGAAAAAGCTCACTAGCAGATCCAATGCTTGATTTCTCCTGAATGGCCTGACTTCAGGATCAAATGCATAGTTAATCAGAATTGGAACAAGTGTCCAATTGCCATCCCATACGCTTTCCAGGACAGATTTGAAAAGACCCAGCTGATGAAGACAATCTCTGAAAACAAATACATTAATATTAGATACATTACAATGATACTATTTTTTTTATATTACAGTAAAACTTATTTTATACGTTTCACACTTATAGGTATATATATTCTGAAGTTCTAGCAAAATTCATACACTTTCCATGTTGATTTATTTCAGTTATACGTTTTTCATTTATAGTTTTTTACACTTATACGATCATACTTTAAACCCCAGGAAATATGAAATGTCATTTAGGGCCAGTATTATAAATGCCGTTCAAACCTTACATTCAGTTTAAACTCAAGTTTTTCGTTCTGCTTCGTATTATAAACCTTAACTACCAGTTAATCTTGATTTAACGTGAGTTTAACTTGATCGGCAGTTCTCTGCTGTTTAAACTGCAGTTCAAGGCTCAACAGTTCAAGATGGCGGTTCCCGCAATACACATGGATATAGCAGATGTTTTCCAAGAACTTACGAGTGACGATATGTGAGTGATCAATATTACTGAAAGACCACGGCGGCCAAGAATTTTTCGAAATAGAGTGCACTCCTTCGAAATATACATAAACAAACATAAGTTTTAAAACAGATTGAGGTTTTCGAAGCAGACAGTCCTAACCTTCAGAATTAGGCTTATAGTCCTAACCTTGTTTCGAAAAATTGAAACTCGGATACAACATGCAACAGAAAAATGAGAAAGTGCAAAAATATGTGTTTTAGGGTTTGAATTTAAAGATTATTTGAAAAGATAAATTATTTCTTTTTTTTTATTTTTGAAAACATTCTGCTGAATCTCTGCATCAGCTACTAGTTACACTGCGCTATTTTTCCTCTGGTTGTAGGCATACTGAAAACGATGGAAGATTTCGGAGGTGTCCATAAATCTACCATAAACCTATTGTGCATTGTACTGATAAGATTTACTATGGGCCCTGATTTATAAACACACTAATAATATTACCTAATTTTACTAGATTCGTAAAAATAATTTTATTGTTTGATTGAATTCTGTTTCATAAATATTCTAGACAACACATAAAATATGCACTCTATTAATACTTCATTACTCAGTTAATTCTGTATGGAGTTACATCGCAGAAGGTCATGCAAGGTTTAGTTTGGTTGCATTCTGTTTGGGAGTATAACGTTGGTAGCCAGTGTTAAGAAACTATTTGAGGTTAAGTCTGACAAGCATACTGAAGTACGCGGTATTGGTCCTCTTTAGGTTTTTTATGATACTCTCCCTGATATCAAAGAACAAAGATGTTTCTTAATGAAGATTCCCTACGAGTGTCGGCTATTTTAAATCAATAATATAATTAAACAGCTGCGATGTTCTTCTTTCCTTTCCTAGCAGTAATACCAATCATATTCCACTACAGTTTAACCACAGTCTACTATATACAGTCGCGAAGCTCAATATGTAGTAAAAATGCAAACATGGGTAGTTGCCCACCACTAGGATCGCTACTATCGCCTCATCATCACAGATGTCTCCTAGCAGATGACAAAATATGTTACACTTTCGTTGTCGTGTTCTTTTGGAAAAATTAACACCTTCTGTCCATTATTGAAATATTACATGGATAAAGTTCATTTATTATTTTAATGAAGTATATTAAATTCCACCATAAACTCGAAGATACCTGCAAGAAATAGGTTAATATTATTTTTGTTTGTGCAAAACGAACTGAAATTTACTATAATCGCTTCACTCATTCAAGATTATAACGATAATGAACTATGAAACCAATAAATATTAATTCGCATTTCCCTTTACAACAATAATATAATAACAATAATAATGGAAATATGAATTAATGGGAGTAACTTACGTGTACCGGTACTTGTAGTGTAGGCTTACGTAGTTAACAAAGTGGGTTGAGGTTAAGCAATAATAATCACACCAGAATTTAAAATAAAACGTGATCAATAAATTTTATTGTAACAGCCTTACTTTTTCTACGTCTCTAGTAAAGTAACAAATAAAAATAACTACAAAATTAACAGCTATAATTAAAAACATATCCTTTGAAAAAAGAAGTAGGCCTAAGTTGTCTGAAAATGTACAATTATTCAAGGAATCAGCTGATACAGACGTAGAATTAGTGCAAAGCTTTTGTTTCTCAGCTGCAGGTAATAACAGAACAGATTTATTTGAAACATCAAATAAAGTTGGAACTGCATTCCAGATTAATTTATTTTTGTTTTCATTCATAAATTGTGTGTTTTCGAAATGAAGAGAGCAAAACTTTATATTATTATAAATATATGCTTCATTCTTTGTCTTTAGATCTTCCCCCCTGCTATTTATTAACCACTTTTTGCATCTAGAAGTAAAATAAGAAATAGATGTTAGGATTTCTCTTCACAAGCATCAATGCGAAATACGCAACGACCTAACACTCGATGGAAATATGATTCAGTCCACTCTAAATCCAAAGTCGACCGTGGACAGTCTATTGTTTCTAGTTGCTAACCGCTTGGAGCGCTTTATCGCAAGATTTGCAAAAAATCACCTCAAGCTTCGCGACTGTATATAGTAGACTGTGGTTTAACTTAACCGAGACACTGTAATACAGCACATTGAGTTAAACTCATGGTTAGGTTTAACTTAGGTTTAACATAATCCTTAGATTAATTGTACTTATAAAACCGGGCCATTCTAAATCAAATTTTTTACAAATTAGGTTTGCTGTGAAAATGTAAGAACGCAAAACTACAGTACCGGCACATCATTGTTAAGATGCTTGAAATTCGTAAAATTCGAAGCTGCTTATGCTTTTCTTCACCAATCTTATGTCCTTTAGACCCGGTATTATAAATACGGTTAATCTGAAGATCGAGTTAAACGAAAGTTAAACCTAACTGAGAGTTTAACTCAATGCACCGTATTACAGAGCCTCGGTTAAGTTAAACTGTAGTGGAATACGATTGGTATTACTGCTAGGAAAGAAAATAAGACGATTGCTACTGTTTTATTACGTTATAGCTGTTAAAATGGCCGATCCTCGTGAACAATTTTTATTATCTTTGTTCTTCGATAATAGAGAAAATATCATAAAAACCTGTGGAGAAACAATACTGCCTACTTCAGTATGCTTGTCAGTCTTAACCTCAAATAGCTTCTTAATGCTGGCTACCAACATTATACTCTCAAACACATTGCAACCAGACTGAACCATACATGGCTATTCACGGTAGAACTCCATACACAATCAGCTGACTAATGAACTGTAATAATAGTGTGCGTATTTTATAAGTTGTGTAGAATGTTTATGAAATAGAAATCTGTCAAGTAATAAAATTATTTTATCCATGACCATAACGAAAAACATGCCTTTACTAAATACTTTTGCGTTTGTAAAGTAGGGTTTTATTCAATTACCTCACAGTTTGTACTTTATCTCACAGTTCATTAGTATTTTCCTAGTACCCGGGTACACACATATACTTTTCCATTGAACTATTACTCAATAAGTTAATATATTAGTTACTAGATGTCACTACCTCTACTTCTTTATTACCATTTCTTAAATATACACTCAATCTCCTTCTCTTTTCTCTATCTGCTACGTCGTAATTTGTGCATTGCATCCATATCTAATATGCATCTTTTTAAAATTTTGTAATAATTTACCTTTTGGGATGCGAGGAGACTTGAACCTGCAAAGTTGGGTTTATAGGATTTTAAAACAACACGCGTTAGCCAACTGGGCTAAACAGACACGATGATTAATTAAATTTTAATATTCCTCTTAAGTTTACAGAAGTAAAATGTGAAATTATTTTAATCACATTAGTCCCGTGAACACTTCTAAATAATCCCTGAAACTTCAAAAAGACGAAAATACATGTTTAAAGTGAAAAAATATATATTAAAATTATATAATTAATTATAATTTGTTATTTATCCTATGCCTTAGATACTAATCATGGCCTCCTACATCATAACCTACCTAGTACACATATCGATTCTAAAATCCATGCCATGATATGTGATTACATGAGGACTTATTTTCAACATATTTTCTTTTATAAAACATAATTTTTCGTTATGGTTATGGATAAAATTACGTATGGTACTTGTGAGCGTGATCTTTCCACTCGTGCAATAAAGATGCACTTACCTCACAAGTACCATAAATAACTATTTATGAGTTCAGTATTGTTAAGAGATATTATTAATGTATTTATAAAGCAAACTCCAATATTTCGTGGTAAATCTTACCAGGAGATTGCATGCACAATGCATAATAATAAGCTTACAGACATAATAGACAACATAATACGTAAGACAAAACATTATCACAAAAAACATAAGAATACAACACAAACACAAGAACACAAAAAATAAATCACACTAACATACGAAATAAAAACACGCATAAGATTGCAACCTCATTTAAGAAATTAAATTACAACATCGCATACAGAACAAAATAATAATACTCTACAAAAAACATCTCAATACACAAACAACACAAACAAACAAATACAACCACACAGGCGTATACAAACTCAAATGTAACACCTGCAACCACTTCTACATAGGACAAACAGGCAGATCGTTTCAAACACGTTACAAAGAACACATCACAGCCATAACAAAATTACAAAACACCTCCACATATGCAGAACACATCACAAATGCTAACCACACCCACAGAGACATCAACACAGACATGGAAATACTACACATCCAACCAAAAAGCCAGAAACTAAACACACTAGAACAATATGAAATATACAGACACACGAAAACACACCCCAACGAAATTCTCAACACACAACTCAACTACAGTCTACTATATACAGTCGCAAAGCTCAATATGTAGTAAAAATGCAAACATGGATAGTTGCCCACCAATAGGATTGCTACTATCGCCTCATCATCACAGATCTCTCTCCTAGCAGACGACAAAATGTTACACTTTCGTCGTCGTGTTCTTTTGGAAAAATTAACACCTTCCTTCCATTATTGAAATATTAAATGCACAAAGTTAATTTATTATTTTAATGAAGTATATTAAATTCCACCATAAACTCGAAGATACCTGCAAGAAATAGGTTAATATTATTTTTGTTTGTGCAAAACGAACTGAAATTTACTATAACAGCTTCACTCATTCAAGATTATAGCGATAATTAACTATGAAACCAATAAATATTAATTTGCATTTCCCTTTACAGCAATAATAATGGAAATATGAATTAATGGAGTAACCTACGTGTACCGGTACTTGTAGTGTAGGCTTACGTAGTTAACAAAGTGGGATGAGGTTAAGCTTTAATAATCACACCAGAATTGAAAATAAAACGTGATCAATAAATTTTTCTACGTCTCTAGTAAAGTAACAAATAAAATAACAAAAAAATCAACAGCTATAATTAAAAACATATCCTTTGAAAAAAGAAAGTAGGCCTAAGCAATAATAATCCCATCAGAATTTAAAATAAAACGTGATCAATAAATTTCATTAAGACAAACTTAATTTTTCTACGTCTCTAGTAAAATATTATTCAAATTATTGCATTTTAGCCATTAACATTTTCATTACAACCAATAACGAACATTTCACAAGCATCAATGTGAAATACGCAACGAGCTAGCACTCGATGGAAATACGACACAGTCCAAAGTCGACCGTGGACAGTCTATTGTTTCTAGTTGCTAACCGCTTGGAGCGCTTTATCACGAGATTTGCAAAAAAATCACCTCAAGCTTCGCGACTGTATATAGTAGACTGTGACTCAACTTCAAAACACACACACTCTTTGACTCTACACTATACCACACGAACGCACCCTTACAGGAAACAGAACAAGAGGCGCCAAGACCAACAACGACCAGTTCTGAAGATGACCCATAAATAGGTCGAAACATGTAAACAAGGTACGTTGAAGTTTAACACAGGAAAGTCTTATCATACATATTCCGAAGTGATACAGTGTTAAAAGTTGTGTAATGAAGATGTATGTATGTATGTATGTATATATATATATATATATATATATATAAATTATTGTTCTTATAACATGTATTTGCTTATGTACTATTTTACCTTTTAGTAAAGAATGTAACCAGTGCACTCTTGTAGATATCTGTGACTGGTGATGTTCCATCATTGGCTGAGCTACTGGACACAGATTGCTGTTTGAGACGCTGACTGCATCGCACAAGAAAAGTGCAACACTCAGTAATTTTAGATCCCATATCCAAGAACACAGGGCCTGATGTTCTTTCACCCTTTTCCATTAACTGTTTCAAAGCACCTGCAATTATTTCTTCTGTCACACCTTCCAGAGAAACACATTTCTTTGCAGATGACAGTCTCTTCAAACAAGATCTGCAAGAAAACAATGAACATAAAATCTTTTCTTTCTAGAAACAAGTCTTTAAGACTTGCACTTCCAAACACATGTTCTACGTACACAGTGTGTGGTTGTTGTTTTTGCATGTACTCACAATTTATACATTAACACAAGGTTCTATAAGAAATATTTTATGTATATTTATGTATGTAACCAGATATCGTCGGTTTGCTTTTGGAACCCTGTAAGTCCAATTTTTCTGGAATGTCGAAATCTGCGTATATTTTTAAAATGAGTCTTTGTAAAGTATGCAAATGTTTCTGTATTGCAAATATAACAAATGCCTATCAGTTGTTAGCTAGGGTGTAAAAAGAATAACAAGTTATTTTGCTCTTTTGTGCAAGTTCCTCAAATCGTCGTTGATTTTATGAAACTTTTCATGTGACATAGCATAATTTTTTCAGGGAGAAGAAGGAATTAATTGAATATCAATAGATCTACACTGGTCCTCGATGATATCCATATTCACCAACGTTTTCTACCGAATTACTTCATATTCTTATGTAGACCTGTTGATATTCGATTACATTTTTCTTCCTCCTGAAAAATTGTGCTCTATACTGTCACATAGGAGGTTTCATGTTAAAAGTAAGCCAGTGATATGCCAACATGTAGTTACATCATTTGTTGTACATCTAAATAAGATTAACTTCTATTTTTTGCCTTGCACACAAAAGACATTTTTATAAACTGTGTTCGTCCATGGTCTGGAATTTAGGTTAAGTTTATATTTAAGACCTCTCCTGGCACCACATTATCATAATCATCCTATCACATCATCGGGGTAATGTAACTCTGTCTTCCAGGCGCCCGAACCTCAGAAGTGGGTTACAACTAAGCCACAGCCAGGAGAGAAGACAGAAATGTCGAAAAGACAACCTGGTGGCATTGGATAAAAAAAAAAAAAAAAGATTACACTTAAAAATATGTAATTAGAATAACTTTCATAGCATCATAGCACTATTCATTTTTACCATTTAAATAAATAAATAAATTATGGGAGAAAATATTATCAAATACGTGAGACAGGAGACTGGCAAAAATGTGAATAAAATACGGGAGAACCCATAAAATACAGGGACCTGGCAACACTAATTATCTCCTTCACATGTAATAACTCCTCTGATTAAGGTTCTGGCTGATATGTACATCTATTATCAGACAGTACATCTCACTTGACATTATGTGTCTAAGGAAGAACAATTGTTTGTATGCATCTGAAGTCTGATTAGTGGAATATGTAGCTAAAGGTACGGTCACACGTCGCTACTTTTGCAGCGCTACTTTTATACTGCAGCTGCAAAAGTTGCGTGTCGTGTTCACACGTAAGCCAAAAGTAGCGTGCAGAACGCGAGTGCTGCAAAAGTTGCAACTGGAGGTTGCGAGTCTGTTCACACACAAGGCGCTACTTTTGCAGCCGCAGTCATGCTGCAGGTTTCCATCTCCGTGTTGACTTCTCAATATACATTTTGTGGTTATGTTCGCATTATTAAGAAACTCATGCGAAAGCTTCCTTATCTATTATTTGCTTTTCTGTCCTAACTAGTATTCAGAAATTGACATTATTTTCACTATAAAGCTTTTAAAAACGCCTATATACTTAAATGATAACCAGCAGCATATTCACGTCATCAATGTTGGCAACCCTCCTGTTTGGAACTACGCTACGGAAAATTAAAAAAATGAATTATATCGTCACCAATTATGCTCAGACTGTGTTGTGTATTTAATAACTGTTACAAATAATTTATTTTCATCACATTTAACATTAAAATATATCCAAATGATAAAAGTATCATTGGCACATTTGGTTGGTAACACTGGTTGCAACCGCAGCAAAAGTTTCAACAAAACCGATATCAAAAATGCTGCGGCTGCAACCCTGAGAACCCTGTTCACACGTCGCTACTTTTAAGTTGCGCACAGCATGGAAAAGTAGCGGGCAGCAGGTTCGGCAGCCGCTACTTTTCGGGTTGCACCGTTGTTCACACGTCGCAGTACGAGAGTTGCGCAGTTTTTTGTACTGCATCGCTGCAAAAGTAGCGACGTGTGACCGTACCTTAATCAGCATTGTATGCAATGGAGGGGAAAGGAACTGGCCACCCTACCCCATTATCTCCTGGCCTAGTTGCCTCATAAGTGGTGCCATGTTGGTATCACTTGTGAGGTTCAGACCTGTCTTTGGACAGTTGACTAAACAACAACAACATGTAATAATTTATGTTACTGGTTACATTTCATATTACTTTAGCTATTATTTTTACAAACATAAATATCCCCAGCTTTGGAGGATAATTTTGTCTTAATTTAGTACCTATTATAAATAATAATAATAATAATAATAATAATAATAATAATAATATATATATATTTTTTTTATTCAATGCAGTGGCACTTGACTAGAGTCACTGGCCGTACAATGGCGATAAAACTAAAAGGAAAGAAAACGAAATAAAGTGAACAATGTGCAAAGAAACTATGAAGGAGTAGAAGTCAGCACTGCAGCATTCTGTCTCTGGCCTCCCAGTACCTATCCACAAAGCCGACAGATGAAAGTGCTGGACAAGTCTTAACGTGGTTTGAGTCCATGGTGTCGGAACAGCCACAGAGCATGCAGTGGGGGCTGGATAATACAGCCAGGCGGTGGAGGTGATTAGCCAGACAGTCATGACCGACTGCGGCGTGGAACATCGCAACAGCTTCTCTTCTGGACCATTCGGGGAGAGTGGAGTTCAGTGCGTCCTTCCAGTGTTTATCTTTAATTTGTTCCTCCAAACTCTTATGGAAACGTTGTCTCACTCGACTGCTTATATTTGTAGATGCTCTATGGAATGGCAGCATGTTAGAATATGAAAGGGGGATAGTTGTTCCTTTCTTTGCTAGAAAGTCTGCTGCTTCATTCCCGGCAATACCACAGTGAGAAGGTATCCATTGCTGATGTACAATTTTATTTAGTTTCTTGATGTCTTCTCTGCATTGTTGAATGTCGTCATTAGCTGGTTGTAGTCAATTGCAGATATCGCTGCTTTTGAGTCACTGAGGAGGACAATGTTTGGAAATGGGAAGGACCTGCACAACAGTTGTTTCACAGCGGTACATATGGCTCTTACTTCTCCATCAAAAGGTGTATGGTTGTTGCCTAGAGTGAGATAGGTAGAGAACAGTTGGCAATGAATTCCGGCTCCAGTGGGCCCGTGTTTTTCTATTTGGGAGCCGTCAGTGTACACATGCAGCCATTTGTCTTGTGGGTAGCGGATATGTAATGTTTCTAACGCAGAAAGACGGAGTACTTCACTACAGTCGTCCTGTTTATTTTCTATTGCAATAAGATCTAGTGCATAGTTAATATGATATAACGCAAGTGGGTTGGTTGGTAGTATCATTTGCTAGGGTTTCCAGGATAGATCCAGATTATGCCTTTCAGTGATTACTAATAATAATAATAATAATAATAATAATAATAATAATAATAATAATAATAATAATAATAATAATAATAATAATAATAATAATAATACCAACATAAAATTAAAGAAATCCTACATTAACAGACTAAAACGCAAAATAGACACACATCATGGACATCTAAACATAAAATACAGCCAATAATTCTGAAAATTATGCCAAAATTGGATACTTACGATTCTTAATTTATTTTATGAAGAACAACTTTAACAATACGCTACAGTTTTAGATTCCAGAAATGAATTAATTACAAATGTAATAAATGCATACCAATGAAGAAATCTTACAAGAATAACAAAACATATTTACTGTTCAAAAATAATACTCACCTCACTCTATTTTCTAATGGCTTTTGGTGCAGATCTTTGATACAGAATTCAAGTAGAGAGAAGAGAACAAGCATGATGTCAATGTACGATGACAAAGAAGCTTCTGTGCCCACATGTTCCGATTTCAGATAAATCTCCAGCAAATCAATAGCTCGAATTCGGAAGTGCATGAGAACCCGAGCGTCCTTCTGCTGCTTCTTGGACTTTTTATTTGTCTTGGTGCCTTTGAACATGCTAAAAGCTTCAGACAGAGCTTTATCAAGACGTCTGCCTTCTGCTTCATCCATGTCATCAATATCAACCGATTCCTATGCAACACAATCAAAAATCACCTTTATAACTGTACCAAATGAGACAATGTAATAGGATCTACTGTAGGTTCTTAAAACACATTTTTTTTTTAAAAGTGGCAGGGGATTTTGATGAAATGCCTATGATTGCGAATATCTATACAGAAATTAGGGCAATGAAATTGGGATAAATAAATACAATTATATAAGATTCAATCCACAAACAATTAGGGAAAACACGGGAATTTTACTTGAAGCAAGTAAAGAGATAGGTTTGGAAGTAAATCCTGAAAAGACGAAGTATATGATTATGTCCCGTGACGAGAATATTGTACGAAATGGAAATATAAATATTGGAAATTTATCCTTTGAAGAGGTGGAAAAATTCAAATACCTGGGAACAACAGTAACAAATATAAATGATACTCGGGAGGAAATTAAACACACAATAAATATGGGAAATGCCTGTTATTATTCAGTTGAGAAGCTTTTATCATCCTGTCTGCTGTCAAAAAATCTGAAAGTTAGAATTTATAAAACAGTTATATTACCTGTTGTTCTTTATGGTTGTGAAACTTGCACTCTCACTTTGAGAGAGGAACAGAGGTTAAGAGTGTTCGAGAATAAGGTGCTTAAAATATTTGGGGCTAAGAGGGTTGAAGTTACAGGAGAATGGAGAAAATTACACAATGCAGAACTGTACGCATTGTATTCTTCACCTGACATAATTGAAGGGTACACGGGAAAAATGAACAATGTCACATTTCCATTAAGGTTGAGATAATGATCTGTTTCGGTATATTACTGCAAAATTTATTGGTGTTTCTACTTGAAATGAAGAAAAAAATGATGAGTGTATCCGTGGTTTTAATTCTCCTTTACCACTTTTGGTAAAAATAACACTAAACTTTGTAGTAATACAGTGAATTAGATAACGACATCACCCTTAAAGGAATTGTGACATTGTTCGTTTTTCCCGTGTACCCTTCAATTAGGAACATTAAATCCAAATGTTTGAGATGAGCAGGACATGTAGCATGTATGGGCGAATCCAGAAATGCATATAGAGTGTTAGTTGGGAGGCCGGAGGGAAAAAGACTTTTTGGAGGCCAAGACGTAGATGAGAGGATAATGTTAAAATGGATCTGAGGGAGGTGAGACATGATGGTAGAGACTGGATTAATCTTGCTCAGAATAGGGACCAATGGCGGGCTTATGTGAGGGCGGCAATGAACCCCCGGGTTCCTTAAAAACCAGTAAGTAAGTAAGTATTGTCACTGGGGATGAATCGTGGTGTCACCATTTTGAACCGGAGAGCAAACGGCAGAGCCAACAATGGAAACACATGGAGTCTCCCTCACTGAAAAAGTCCAAAGCAACACACACAAGTCCCGGCAAGTCATGTTGACATTCTTCTTCGGTTCTAGGGATCCTCTGTTTGTTGAATTTCTCGAGCATGGAGCCACAATCAATGCACAGCGTTATGAAGAAACTTTACAGAAACTGAGATGCGCCATTAAGTCAAAACACCTTAGAATATAATCGAATGGCATTATCCTTCTTCAGGATAATGCACACCCTCATACTGCCAACTCTGTGAGGAATACGATTCAGAGATTTCGTTGGGAAATGCTTCAACACCGCCCCTAAAGCCCAAATCCCTCCCCATGCGATTTTCACATTTTTGGAGAGTTGAAGAAAGACATTCGTGGACTTCGTTTTGCATCGCACGAAGACGTGTGTGACTAGGTAAAGAACTGGTTCGGTAGACAGCTGACAAGCTTTTTCAAGAATGGGATTGATCGTCTAGTCTCGCAGTGGGATAAATGTGTAAACAGTTCTGGAGGGAGGCTGCAAAAGGTATCTGTTGGATACAGGGGGGAGAGCCATTAATCCTTCCCGTTGAAGGCTTTAAGGAACCAACTTGGACAAATACCCAATGTCCCATCCCTACCTTCCCGTGGTGCAGCTGTTAATAAGCATAATTTTACGAGCTGAACTAAAGGGAGGGGCTACTCATCAATTAGCACTGGTCAGCTTGATGAGTTAATGACTGAATTTGGTATAATTTTCCTCTATTCAATACCTAATTCCCTCTTTACCCTTTCCTATCCAGTCCTCTGACTGAACTCTTACTTTTTTCGACCCCGACGGCATTAGAGCATTCGAGGTCTAGGGGTTCATTTCACTTTCCTTCCCCCTCTTTCTACTTTTCTGTTCCTAGTGCTGACCTGCTATGGCACTAAAATCGTGCTCCAGTGGCTTAAGGAGGGAAAGCTGGTGATCAACAAGATCTCCCAGCTAGGTCCAATGGACCCGTCGACCAACAGCAGGTGTGGTCCTCCAGACATTCTGGGGGTTGTGTGTGAATGAAGTAGCCACCAAAACGTTAAAATATGGTGTTCACTTAAATCGGCTACAACTTGCCATTTTCTCCAATATACCTCAAAATCTGTGCTTCAGTGGCTGGCCATGATAATATCTTTGAAAAATATTGGAGTGCAAGAGGTCAAATGACTTTATTGTCAAATGCCTGGCATTAGAAAACAACAACAACAAAAACAGTTCTGGAGATTACCGTGTCTGTAAGAGGAGCAGCAGACCCCAGAGCATCACGAACGGCCATGCGCAGCTTGTCATTCACAGTTTCATTGTCTCCCTCCTCGAGGTCTGAGTCAGATTGCTTGCTGTCAGACTCCTCGCTCTCTGAATCATCAGACTCAGCTTCATCACTTTCTCCATCATCTGCATTCCATAGGAGTGAAAGTGGACTCTCTTCTTGGTCAGGATCTAATATCTGGAAGAAAGTACATATACAGTGAAATCTCAGTATCACATACAATATTTTGAAAGAGTAATAATGAACAATAGAATATACTGTATGAAAAATAGTAGATTGTTGCAATGACTTGAAATGTATAAAATATAAAAGGCTAAAGTAGGAAGAGTAAAGGTACGGTCACACGTCGCTACTTTTGCAGCGATGCAGTACAAAAAACTACGCAACTCTCGTACTGCGACGTGTGAACAACGGTGCAACCCGAAAAGTAGCGGCTGCCGAACCTGCTGCCCGCTACTTTTTCATGCTGCGCACAGCTTAAAAGTAGCGATGTGTGAACAGGGTTCTCGGGGTTGCAGCCGCAGCATTTTTGATATCGATTTTGTTGAAACTTATGCTGCGGTTGCGACCAGTGTTGCCACCCAAATGTGCCAATAAATACTTTTATTGTTTGGATGTATTTTAATGTTAGATGTGATGAAAATAAATTATTTGTAACAGGTATTAAATGCACAACCCAGTCTGAGCATATTTTCTGACGACATAATTCACTTTTTTAATTTTCTGTAGCGTAGTTTCAAACAGGAGGGTTGCCAACATTGATGACGTGAATATGCTGTTGGTTATCATTTAAGTATATAGGCGTTTTTAAAAGCTTTATAGTAAAAATAATGCCAATTTCTGAATACTAGTTAGGACAGAAAAGCAAATAATAGATAAGTAAGCTTTCGCATGAGTTTATTAATAATGCGAACATAACCACAAAATGTATATTGAGAAGTCAACAGCAGCATGACTGCGGCTGCAAAAGTAGCGCCTTGTGTGTGAACAGACTTGCAACCTCCAGTTGCAACTTTTGCTGCACTCGGGTTGTGCAGCATGAAAAGTAGCATGCAGCGCGCTACTTTTGGCTTAAGTGTGAACACGACACACAACTTTTGCAGCTGCAGTAAAAAAGTTGCGCAGCAAAAGTAGCGATGTGTGACCGTACCTTAAGATGGGATACAGAAAGATCATAGTTATAGATAAATTATATTAGGACAGAATGCAGGAGTGGAGAGCAATCTTAGAGT
Organism: Periplaneta americana; assembly: GCF_040183065.1. Classification (NCBI taxonomy): domain Eukaryota; kingdom Metazoa; phylum Arthropoda; class Insecta; order Blattodea; family Blattidae; genus Periplaneta; species Periplaneta americana. The sequence goes on along the minus strand of NC_091129.1, from coordinate 9,953,326 downwards.
AGTGATAACAGATGGTGGATATGTGAGATCAGTAAGGAGAAATGGACTGTTTGGAGTTAATATAATACAGTGAAACCTGTTCAAATCGGAACCTGAATAATCCAGAATCCTGTCTATTTCGGAACAATTTATTGGTCCCGGCGAAATTCATATTTATTATGTGTAATTTTTCCTGAATAAAACGGAAACTGTCCAACCCGGAAATGGAAACTGTTTGCTACTGTTCAAAACGGAAATAATATTTTGGACACACTACTTTAAATGTAAACTGTATTTTGAAACAGTATGTGCTTTCAAGGAATGTAGGAAATACGTAGGTCAATAAGATAAAAACAAGTTTTCTTTGTAAAATTTTTGAGGGTGCGAGGGTGTGTTGGCCTGGTGGTCATAAATTTTATTACCCTATTGACTAGGCAGACGAGTCCCTTCAAAGATGTTCAATGCTTCACTCCTGTATACTGTCGTAGCTGGGTAGAACGATTATTATTAGTGATTTCGTGATAAAAAAAAGTTGCGTAAAAATGTTGCACTATCATTAATTGATGAAATAAAAGTTATCGAGGAAAATGAGAAACGAAGAGTATGGAAAATAATGTTGAAATTTATGAATGGAAAACTCAGGTCTAACTTAACACCTTGAAAAATAAAGGCTGTATCATGAGTGAGTGACTTGCGGTCAATAATGGTGACATAAAAGGAAAGAGAAAACAACTGGTTACATAGAAATAAATTAACTGTTGTGGGAGTGGATTGTTCTTGCCCTTTCAAAGATCACGCAAATTTCTGGACCTATTCTGCAAAGAAAACCCTTGAACTGGCAAAGAAATTAAATAATCCAGAATTCAAGGCTTCTAGGCTCCTAGTCCAATTAAATAATGTGCTGTGATATACAGTACAGTATAATATAGTGTTAGATATTAAATTTAGTGTAATTAATAAACTTTATAGTGCTTAATGAGTGAGTTACGATACAATTTATACAGGAAATGAGATTTTCATCAAGATCATTCACCAATTAAATAAGTGACAGGAAGCTGATTTAATGTCAGTAGTGTTAAACGGAATATTTTGTAATTCCTACAATTTGCAGCATGTCATTTTGTTTTTCATTTATACAAATGATAAGATATTCCATTTTAACTTCACACCTGAATAACACGGAAACCTGTCCAGGACGGAAAAAAAATTAGGACCATGTCACTTCCGTTTTGAACAGGTTTCACTGTATCAAGATTAGTGGAGTTATTAGTTAAACAGACTGTTGGGATTTTATATTAATTGTAGGAAAATGTAATTGAAAGTTATGGTGGAACCCATATACAGAATAAATATTATCATATTATCATATATTCATGAGAAGTTAATGAAAAATGTTTTATGTAGATGTTATTTATCAGCAGTATGTACAGTTTCAATTTTATTTTCTTATACTAACGAAATGCAAAAGTACTGAGTTTGAAATTTGAAAGAAAAGACACGAAACTTCAGAGATCCAAGATACAGTGCAAGCCTACCTGCGTAATCTGACCGAGAGCAGGTCCTGTCAGGTACGGACAGAGGTGAAAAAAGAACAAGTCAAGCATGTTCCTTGGAATGCTCGAGTTCTGTGATAACAGAGACAGGATCAAATCCACTGCTACTTCAACCCACACTGGTTCTTCCTCTTCTTCATCTTTATTTTCTTCCTTGCTATGTTTTCTCTTCTTTTTCTTCTTCTTTTCTTTCTGCTCATTTTCTGCTCTTTGAAAACAACTATGAAGCTCCTAATAAAATCAAGCAATGTTAGATTAAATAGCAGCAACCAAAAATATCGCAAATAATAACATCGATATCAGATTCATGTCTCTCAACATTCAGGAGAATGAGATTGGTGCAAACACGAGAGATAGAGGGCTAATTGGGATAAAAAAATCCTAAATGCATATTAATTCAGAAGATCGAAGATAAAATGATAAACAAATTACATTTTTTGTGTTATCTTTTCAAAATAGACAGTAATTATATTTCAAAATATGTCCAAATATATAATATATATCAAAATATGTAACTTAAATCTTCGGAATAAGGACCTTATTAGTGTGATATACACATTTTTGTTTTCCTCTTAGCTATATAATTATATGGGAATACAATATGTAATTACTAAGCTGCGGATTTATGCCTACATGCCTATTTTAATCCTTAACCTGAAGGCGCAAGATTTTAGGTTACATATCCATTTTAAGACATTGTGAGAATTATATGCGAATTCTATAGTGCCTATAATTGCCTATTTCACTAGTAAATCCCTATTTGGTTATAAATGCCTAAAAGTTGCCTAAATATCCGTATTATATATTATACTTGAATTTATTGACCTTTCTATCGATATTTCTTGAATCTGTGATTTGTTTCTTTTTTATTCAGCAGAGGGCAGTGATATAGAACTATCGATAATTCTGTGTGTTACGTTTTACTGCCACCAGAGCACGGAGAAACTGAATAATTTAAAATCAACCAATAAGAAAAAATGCATTTCGAAAGCCGCGTGAATCATTTATCTATTTATTACTTCGCAAATGGCTTATACATGACCAATGGAATCACTGATTTCAAACAAACAACAACAAAAAACAATAAAAGGAAAGTTATAGCTAACTAAAATACGACATCTTCATCATGACTTCCCAGTAACGGTCAACTTCAGAGGGGGAGTGAAGGGCTGGACACTTTCTCAGTTGATGACGATCCATCTCTTCATTAAGATTGCAGAGAATACAGTTTGGGGATTGCATTATCCCAATGCCGCGTGAATCATTGGTGGTAGTTGACTGGGGTAGTTGTTTTAAACTGTGTATCCGTTTTGTGAGTTTGTTAGTTGTGTATGGAGTTGAGTTTTCTGCTGTAATACGTGAAGTATACCGTGGAGATATGTCAAAGCAAAAGTCATCAGAAGCACTGATTGGAAAATACATTGACATTACTGCATTCCCACTGCTTTGGTCCCCAGCTGGGATCGGATCCCTGAAGTATTGCCCCATCACTTCATGTGAAGTGGAAGGGAGTTTCTCCCAATTTAAGAACATTCTTACAGACAATAGACATCAGTTCTCAGTACAACATTTGGACGAATATTTAGTTATTCACTGCCATAATGACATACCTATAGATGGTATGCTTTGGTCATGTTAGCCATTAAGAATTAGAAATTGTTAGTGCCTTTTTAAATACCTATTTTAGAATTTTGAATGCTTATTTTGCCTGCCTATTTCAACTGTTTTTAGTGCCTAAAAATCCGCAGCTTGGTAATTACAAAAATCCAGGTCTAGTTACCAGTCTTAAATCCTCAATGAAATTTGAATCTACGAACCAAGAGTATAACGCAGTCTCAAATAATTAGTTTTAGAAATTACTGAATCACAGCTATAAGTATTACAACTCTTAATATAGTTGGACAGTGATACCTGTTTATATTCTGAGGGAAGGGACAAGAACTTTGGTGAAAGAATATAGTACCTCTAATGCATCTTGAGCTAATTTTGGATCTGTCAACAACTGCAGACCCATGTACTGAAACATAGTGTGGAACACTCGAGCCAGCACGACATTCTTTCCTTCTGCAATCTTCTGTTCCAGTGATGCTGACACGGACAATAATTTCTGCCACGCATCAAGAGCTTCTCGTGCCAATGGCTGCCTGATAAAAAGATAAAATTGTAAACATCAGACAAATCTGCAAGAAGAATAAATGCATAAAAAGTAGTTCTTTCCTTCAATACAATAATTACTTGGTTAGTTTCAATACAGAACACGAGATTGCTGCTGTCAGTAAAAAATAAAAATAATGTTTTAATCTTGTGGGTAATAAGGGACCAGATTTTTATGTAATATCAAGGTGTGAAATATGTACATATTTATGTAAGAAAAATAAGCTGAATATGTATCAAAATGTGTAAAATCATGAAAATATTTAATATCAATATCTGGCAGGTATAGGCTAGGTAAGACTCTCCAGTTGTGATTTCATAGAACACCCGACTTTTTTACCGCACACTTGACACATTACTATTTTTCCATCTGTAGTGAAAGCTTCGTCCATCGCAATCCATGATTTTATTTTTGTCGTTAGTTGAAGATACAGGGGCCATTTTAGTTAAAAGCAGTAGATAAACTCACTTGCACTTTATACTGTAAGTACTAAAACTAAAGAACTGAGTGAAATGAATGACACAACAGTACTGCAAGCACTGTTTCGCTGTACTGGATTAGGAGAAAATAAGAGGAGATGTGGGACACATGCATTTTAGCTGCTCCCTGTAAGAAACAAAGTACCTACTAAAATCTCAAACTATATGAATTTACAAACTGTTGTTTGAAAAGTGACATTCCTGTCTCATTCAGAATGTTAGGATTATTCCAGCCGAGAACCATACTTTCTAATTGCTTGGAAAATCCCGTTTCCATATAGGTCTACTAAATTTAAAGTAAAGAGATCAAGCAATAACCTGAAAAGCTATTTATTTTAATCTTTCAACATCTTTCCAGTTTGTTCCTTTACTCCACATTCTTTTCAAAAGTCAGCTACTTTATTGTGGCTCATGCCAGACTTGACACAGGTTTTCCCTGGAAGGATTAGGAAGAGTGTGGGTAAGGTTGCAAATTGTATGGGAACGGCTTGTTAAAACGTGTGCAGAACAATTATAGTTCGAGACAAATCATGTCGTCCTCGTCCCACTCCATCGCAAGAAGGCAACGCTACTTTCTGAGTGATTTTTAAAATGCAAGGTAGTTGTATGAGAAAGTTTGCCTTTTGTTCACTCACAATTACAGTGGGTGGTATGGGGTGAGAGTCTCTATTACTTCCTGGAACTAAGAATGTTATGTTTCGTCCCGAAATATATCCTTTCTTGGGTAGGTAGAAAGGCTTTTTAAATCTGTGTATTTCAAATTGTAAACTTTCTCAGCGGAAGTTTTTTTCTTTCCTTTTAGAGAAGTAAAAATGAATAAAACCCCTAAATATGTAGATTTATGTAATATCAAGCCATAATATGTAATATGGGGTAAATATGTAAAAATATGTAGTATCAAATTTTAATATATTAATGGTAATTACAAGATTCGCAAAGATTTGTTATTTATGTACGGTTAGGTTGAAAGGAATATAATATGTAATTACATAAAAATCCGGTCCCTACTGATAAGTGTCAGTGAATCACGAAAGATGTCACTTAAAATTATCACTGTACACAAAGACAGGTGAAGAAATTAAAGCAAGGCTAAATTAAAAAAAAAAAAAACGCTAAGCTTTGAAGGATATTAGTTTAAAGTTAACTTAAAGCCTTATTAATTGAACTAAATCAATTCCTAAATATGGAATTGCTGATAATAAATTTGTAATTACGGTTGCCCCTCAAAATGATATTTGTCCTCAAGGATAGGATAAATAAAGTAATATAAATTACCTTTATTACATTTAACAGAATTAAAAACAGTTGTTCAGAGTGAAACTTTCAAATTAGTGAACCATAAGCAACAATTATCTGTTTTGAAATTTCCCATTATAAAATATTGTGACAGCCCATTGAGACTCGATCACGCATCCCACAGAGGGCAGGGTGCACGTGGAAGGTTCGGGTGACGTGGAGAAGGGAGCTGCAGCCATGCAAACTAGAGGTTGCGTGCGCATCTGCTTTTGGGGCATGTGCTATGCGCGGTGAAGGAGGGGAGCAGCAGCGTGCGAGATGATTCGAGAGTGGACACACGCATCGAAATATCGAGAATTCGAACTTTCCAGGCTACGTCGCTGTAGCTATAAAAGAAGAAATGCGAGCGAACTTGAGCAGTTTTCAGTTTATTCAGCTTTTCAGTGAGTAAGCCAGTGAACAGAGCAAGCCAGCCAGTCTTGTGTACCGGAGTTCGACTTGAGTGTGCGTCCGCAACTGTGTCAGCATCCGAAGGCCTGAGTTCGAGTGCAGTGGACCGCAGTTGGAGGGACCTGAGTTCGAGTGCAGTGGACCGCAGTTGGAGGGACCTGAGTTCGAGTACAGTGGACTGTCTCTGAAGGTCTGTGGTTCGAGATACTGTGAACTCGAGTGACTGAGCTAGAAGAACTGTGAACTGAGAATTGACAGTTCTGATTTGTAAATAGTGCTTTGTGAACATTAGTTAAAATCCAGTTCATTGTTGTTCTCAATATTCCAAGTAAATTGTCATTGTCGCCTGTGGAGTGCAATAACGAATACTGTGTTGCGGTGTGGAGAGCAAATCCCATTGTTGACGGGAGTGGAATTAAATTGTAGAGAGTGATAATTATTGTTGAGATAATAAAATTACATTGTTGTTTAGTATAAAGATTACAATATATTTAATTAAATTTATAATTTTTATACTGCTGTATACAGTTTTATACAATTTCCATAAGAAGTTGTAGGAGAGAGGCAAAAGCAAGAATTAAAGTTCCTGGACAATGGCTTCACTTTACATGGAGACAGAAGATATGTGAAAAGTCATTCTCAGTTCTTCAACTCTTGCATAAGAGTTTAACTTTCTTAAAAAGGAAACAAGTTCTGTTTTCACTTGTAACTTTGTATCACAGATTTAAACAACTATACTTAGTCTGGGTCCAAGGCTTCTAAACTTCTCATAGATTGCATTAGTATCGAGCTTGTCAGCGAGGGATTGACGGGGAAAGGAGAGCGATTCTGACATCACAAGACAGCTGAGCGCGCCAAAGCTCAAATGCTTCAAAGCAGTATCTCGTGTTTTTTCTTGTTTATGTTGTTTTGAATGCATTGTGCCAGGTCAAAGATGTGCTGTTGCGGTATGCAATAATTCTGATGATAAAAATAAAGAGTTGTCTTTCTTTACCATTCCTAAAGGTTTAAGAATCAGAAAAAAAATGGGTAACTGTGTGCAAAAGAAGGGATAAATTCAATCTTATACAAGCAGAGTATGCTCTGATCATTTTAAAGATGACGATTTTGTTCATGATTTTCGAGCAACTTTAATGAAAATAAAGCCGAAATGACCGACAATGTTAAAGCCTACAGGTAAGCTTAAATAAATCACGTAGGCCTATATAAGTAGCCTACAGTAATACCAGTACCAGCTTTGCATAATAATTAGATTAGGTTCATCTATGTTAACCTTCAAATTATTTTCTTTCTTTTGTAATCTCTGCTGGGTCGTACATTGCTTATAATTAACAAAATAATCATGCTACTTATACTAACAGTCGCATACCGAAGAGGTGGAGGGGTAGCGAATGATACCAGTAATGTTATTTCACTGTAATTCTCATTACATTGATTTTATATTAATGATTTATGACATTTTGTCCTTATGGCATATTCAGTGGTTAATCATAAAAGCTTCCAGTAACAATTCATTGTTGAGTTATAATGATTATTGTAAATGAACGTGTGGCTGACATTTCATTACCGATACATGGTTATTTTCCAAACTTTAGAATGGGTTATTAAAAAACATTCATGTTAGAATGTTTTTAAACACAAGACTGGAAACTAGCAGACAGAAAACGGACAGCAGACACTGAGAGCAGACGAATTGTTAAGAAATACAGAAAAATAATGCAGTGACAAGTGTAAGTACAGCTTTTATAGACACGATATGAACACTTTCAACATATTTATATTATGCCATGATACGTACACAATTGGTTTATACCCATTGTAATGTTTTTATTTTAGGCGGTTATGTTTATAATGTATGCTGATGTCGCTATCAATTTGAAAATAAAGGACCAATGAGAATGGACTCTTCGCACGTCATCAGCCAATTAGCTATTTGATTGGCTAATGAAAAATGAGATAGAAGCCTTGGTCTGGGTCAGCTTACTTCATACCCCAAGGGTGAAGCCTAACAATTCCCCCCCCCCATTACTACATATGCTAGTGGTTTGTGGTGATTTTCTAGTTTGCAGGTTAAATTTTCATTTTCCAACTTCGTTATAAACTTCGATACTGACAATTACTAGAAATGGTAGTGATTTTGTAACTGTTAATGTTGGCATCTGAGACAGATTGGAATTCCATGAAATTAAAATTGTACTAGATTTCTGAGCCAGTTACTGGGAGCTAGTGAAATATGAACATATGAATAATTCATTAATATCATTATTAATAGTAATACATAATAGTTATTTTATGTGTTGTATTGTGGTTACAATTCAAGACTATAATCCGGTAAGCGTAAATAAATATAACATATTTGGATGTGATAATGCAGGCGGGTAATCGATAGAAATACCATTTCACATTTTAATGAATTTCTTGCATGTTTAGATTTTTATTACAATATTGTCAAAGAGAGGAAAAAGTATGGCAGCGACTCCACCAAGGCAGTGTAAAGCGTGCTGTGAGAGTAGGGATAATTTCCCCTACTGGTGTTCTGTTCTTTCAGATTTAACCAAAAGAAGATAATAAAGAAGGAATTATGCTCATGAAGACAGCAATTATAACTAGAATAGCAAAATTATTAAAAGCAAGTATTCTTAAGCATGCATTTCATGGTGACATTCGGTTTTCAGAGTTAGTACTAATAATTTCATGTGGTCAAACAAAATACATGTTTAGGTTAGGTCTCGTGAATCAATTACTCAGTTCAGTCAAACCAATGAATTTCATATTCCCAGACAAAATATCTAACATGTTGATCTCTTCTCGTATAGTTCGCTTACGAAAATACATTACAAATTATTGAATTACTTAGAATAATCTTTCAACATAATGGTAAAGCACGGTAAGTAAATAAGTCATTCAGTACGCAGGATTGTAATTTTACTTCATATGGTGATATCTGATAACAGTTGGCAACACTGACAAGACGGCAATATTTGCTGTTTAGGAACTGTTCTTACATGACCCCCACTATACAATTCATAGTAAGAATAATGCAAAAGTAGAGGTTTTTATCCTTCTGTAATATAAAAGATACCATATTAAATTTTACATTTATTAATACTGCTTTGTACAAAACAATCTCTTTCTCAAGACAGTAACTCAAATACAGCAAAAAATACCCGACTGGGAAAAGTTCTTTCACTCCATGAAATGACGATTCTAACATACCTGAGTATGAATGTATCTCCTGCAATCATACTATCCACATCATGGACCAGTGTAATTAGTAAATTTCTGACATCTTCCATTCTAGGCAGACGGTGATTGAGCACTCGGAAGAAACTCTGCTTCAATGAATCTGAAGATAATTAAGATACAAGACAATATTTTGACAATGAGATATGTCAAGATGACCACTGTTTGCAATAAAGTATCATGATGCAAAACTACAAATGGTGCAGCTGAACCAGGTTACACAAAAAGAGACTCCCACAATATATAAAAAAATACATATAATAATAATAATAATAATAATAATAATAATAATAATAATAATAATAATAATAATAATAATAATAATAATAAAAATTGCTATTATTTCTGCCTTTGGTAGTAATGGAACATTAGCACTGTGGTGACAAAACAGAAATACCATTTCCACTCAACACTACAAAATCAAAATATGTTGGAATCTTTAAAGGAGAGGTGTAGTCGTAATCAAAATTAAAAAAAAACACACAAAAAGAATTAGAGACACTTTTTAACTTCTCAAAACATTATTTCAATGTACCGAAGTACATATGATATTTCCATGCAGATATTCTGCGTCATCATACGATGAAAGAGTAATGGAACGGAGAAAAATTCTCTCCGGCGCCGGGATTTGAACCCGGGTTTTCAGCTCTACGTGCTGATGCTTTATTCACTAAGCAACACCGGATACAACCCCGGCGTCGGACAGAATTGTCTCGGATTGAGTTCCAACTCTTGGGTTCCCACTAGTGGCCACCCTCTGCACTACGTCATAGATGTCTATGAACGTAGGACTGAAGTCCACACATGTGCTGAGGTGCACTCGTTATGAGTGACTAGTTGGCCGGGATCCGACGGAATAAGCGCCGTCTTAAATCACTTCGTGATTTACGCATAACATAGTGGATAAAGCATCAGCACGTAGAGCTGAAAACCCGGGTTCAAATCCCGGCGCCGGAGAGAATTTTTCTCCGTTCCATTACTCTTTCATCGTTCTCAAAACATGTCCAAAAACAAGTTTATTAACAAAATTATTGTCCGTTCGATTCGATAAATTTCATATATTGATAATGAAGGTCAATGATTGATATATATATTGTAATATCGATTATCAAGTTCTATATTCGATATGAGCTTGACTAAAATGCGTTACGTCGGTTTGCTTGGCCATTTGCTTTTGAGATCGCAGCAGAGTTGGGTAGTTATTCTAGTTATATTGGCAGAGTTGGTTGAATTTATGAGGCACGTGCTCCTTCGTAAAATGGAGCAAAACTATAAGTATTCATGAAAGAGCCCAGCCATATTCCATTCACGGACTCTATGCTTCGGACGCTGAGACAGTTTTCTGTAAATTCTGCAATTGCCACATTGAAGAATGTTGTTTGCAAGTATTGTGGACACCAACAAACAACATTGACAATGAATTGTTTTGTCACAGTTTGGTGTTGCTGTTTCAGACAGACAATCTAATATGAAGTAGGAAAACGTTGAACAATGCTATCTTTTGAGAAATGAAAGGTAGAATGCACAAAGTTCCCTTTGAAAAAATAAAAGTATATGCTAATTCGAAAAAAAGTAATGCTAATTTCAGAAAAATAGATGCTAATTTTGAGAAAAATAATGCTAATTTCAGAAAAATATATGCTAATTTTGAGAAAAATAAATGCTGCTTCTTCTTCTTCTTCACTTCATGGATTAGATGAGTCACCTGTTCCGAATTTACAATCATTCTCTCCATCTCTTCCTAGGTCTTCCCGCAAAATAAATGCTAATTTCAGAAAAATAGATACTAATTTTAATGAAAATAGATGTCAATTTCAGAAAAATAGATGCTAATTTTGAGAAAAATAAATGCTAATTTCAGAAAAATAGATGCTAATTTCAGAAAAATAGATGCTAATTTTGATGAAAATAGATGCCAATTTGAGAAAAATAGATGCTAATTTCAGAAAAATAGATGCTAATTTTGAGAAAAATATATGCTAATTTTTATGAAAATCATGCTAAAAATTCCGGTCCCTACCTATTAATGCCACTACTACTATACATACAACTAATCTATGCTTATAAAAGTGTTGAGCACAACGAGTTAGATACTATAGAGAGGCCACAGACCTCAGAAAGTTGAAGACAATTGAACATTGGTCCGCCATGTTTCGGTTAGTCAAAATAAAGGGGCATGGCTCGGATGTTGTAGGAAATGACTGTGATGAAGTTAGTATTATTGCGAATTGAGTTACATATTAAGACTATGTTAATAAGTAAAAAGTAAAATACACACAAAACTTTACGTTTTATAACACCTGTAGGCCTATGTTTTATTAGTTTCACTACATACAGCCCAGATATTAAATGACAAGCTATACTCAATGCAACCAAAGCAAAGCACCTAAAGACGGATGAATTTAATCGGCAGAAGAAAAATAAATAATTTTTTGACTTTGTCACAAATTTAATTACCTTACAGCTAATCTAACCTAATATGAAATCATGTAATTCAAGAGAGACGACGTATGTAACTAATAGGAGTAAAATATAGGAAAGGTAGTGGTGAAAATTAAAAAAAAATATCCAGTAATTAAGTTATTGAGAAAAATTCATTTGAAATTGGAATTAATACAGAGCACTTTTGAAAACTGCTATTATTAAAACTACAAATAACCTCTTAGCATGCAACATAATAATTAAAGAATGACACTAATAGAGAGTTACTCATGATCATAACTCACCACATTTATTGAAACGATAAGATACTTACGATTAGCATTGTTATCAGAAACAACAGGAGCCACAGCTAGCTACACTTCTTTTCGCATGATGGAGACATCGTGTAGTCTAATATAATTTGAAACAAACATTGTTGCGTGATGGAGACATTGTGTAGTCTAATATAATTTGAAACAAACATTGTTGCGTGATGGAGACATTGTGTAGTCTAATATAATTTGAAACAAACATTGTTGCGTAATGGAGACATTGTGTAGTCTAATATAATTTGAAACAAACATTGTTGCGTGATGGAGACATTGTGTAGTCTAATATAATTTGAAACAAACATTGTTGCGTGATGGAGACATTGTGTAGTCTAATATAATTTGAAACAAATATTGTTGCGTGATGGAGACATCGTGTAGTCTAATATAATTTGAAACAAACATTGTTGCGTGATGGAGACATTGTGTAGTCTAATATAATTTGAAACAAACATTGTTGCGTGATGGAGACATTGTGTAGTCTAATATAATTTGAAACAAATACTGTTGCGTGATGGAGACATTGTGTAGTCTAATATAATTTGAAACAAACATTGTTGCGTGATGGAGACATCGTGTAGTCTAATATAATTTGAAACAAACATTGTTGCGTGATGGAGACATTGTGTAATCTAATATAATTTCAAACAAATATTGTTGCCTGATGGAGACATTGTGTAGTCTAATATAATTTGAAACAAACATTGTTGCGTGATGGAGACATTGTGTAGTCTAATATAATTTGAAACAAACTTTGTTGCGTGATGGAGACATTGTGTAGTCTAATATAATTTGAAACAAATATTGTTGCGTGATGGAGACATCATGTAGTCTAATATAATTTGAAACAAACATTGTTGCGTGATGGAGACATTGTGTAGTCTAATATAATTTGAAACAAACATTGTTGCGTGATGGAGACATTGTGTAGTCTAATATAATTTGAAACAAACATTGTTGCGTGATGGAGACATTGTGTAGTCTAATATAATTTGAAACAAACATTGTTGCGTGATGGAGACATCGTGTAGTCTAATATAATTTGAAACAAACATTGTTGCGTGATGGAGACATTGTGTAGTCTAATATAATTTGAAACAAACATTGTTGCCTGATGGAGACATTGTGTATTCTAATATAATTTGAAACAAACATTGTTGCGTGATGGAGACATTGTGTAGTCTAATATAATTTGAAACAAACATTGTTGCGTGATGGAGACATTGTGTAGTCTAATATAATTTGAAACAAATATTGTTGCGTGATGGAGACATCGTGTAGTCTAATATAATTTGAAACAAACATTGTTGCGTGATGGAGACATTGTATAGTCCAATATAATTTGAAACAAACATCGTTGCGTGATGGAGACATTGTGTAGTCTAATATAATTTGAAACAAACATTGTTGCGTGATGGAGACATTGTGTAGTCTAATATAATTTGAAACAAACATTGTTGCGTGATGGAGACATTGTGTAGTCTAATATAATTTGAAACAAATATTGTTGCCTGATGGAGACATCGTGTAGTCTAATATAATTTGAAACAAACATTATTACGTGATGGAGACATTGTGTAGTCTAATATAATTTGAAACAAACATTGTTGCGTGATGGAGACATTGTGTAGTCTAATATAATTTGAAACAAACATTGTTGTGTGATGGAGACATTGTGTAGTCTAATATAATTTGAAACAAACATTGTTAGGTGATGGAGACATTGTGTAGTCTAATATAATTTGAAACAAACATTGTTGCGTGATGGAGACATTGTGTAGTCTAATATAATTTGGAACAAACATTGTTGCGTGATGGAGACATTGTGTAGTCTAATATAATTTGAAACAAACATTGTTGCGTGATGGAGACATTGTGTAGTCTAATATAATATGAAACAAACATTATTGCCTGATGGAGACATTGTGTATTCTAATATAATTTGAAACAAACATTGTTGCGTGATGGAGATATGGTGTAGTCTAATATAATTTGAAACAAATATTGTTGCGTGATGGAGACATCGTGAAGTCTAATATAATTTGAAACAAACATTGTTGCGTGATGGAGACATCGTGTAGTCTAATATAATTTGAAACAAACATTGTTGCGTGATGGAGACATTGTGTAGTCTAATATAATTTGAAACAAACATTGTTGCGTGATGGAGACATTGTGTAGTCTAATATAATTTGAAACAAATATTGTTGCCTGATGGAGACATCGTGTAGTCTAATATAATTTGAAACAAACATTATTGCGTGATGGAGACATTGTGTAGTCTAATATAATTTGAAACAAATATTGTTGCGTGATGGAGACATCGTGTAGTCTAATATAATTTGAAACAAACATTGTTGCGTGATGGAGACATCGTGTAGTCTAATATAATTTGAAACAAACATTGTTGCGTGATGGAGACATTGTGTAGTCTAATATAATTTGAAACAAACATTGTTGCGTGATGGAGACATTGTGTAGTCTAATATAATTTGAAACAAACATTGTTGCGTGATGGAGACATTGTGTAGTCTAATATAATTTGAAACAAACATTGTTGCGTGATGGAGACATTGTGTAGTCTAATATAATTTGAAACAAACATTGTTGCGTGATGGAGACATTGTGTAGTCTAATATAATTTGAAACAAACATTGTTGCGTGATGGAGACATTGTGTAGTCTAATATAATTTGAAACAAACATTGTTGCCTGATGGAGACATTGTGTATTCTAATATAATTTGAAACAAACATTGTTGCGGGATGGAGACATTGTGTAGTCTAATATAATTTGAAACAAACATTGTTGCGTGATGGAGACATCGTGTAGTCTAATATAATTTGAAACAAATATTGTTGCGTGATGGAGACATCGTGTAGTCTAATATAATTTGAAACAAATATTGTTGCGTGATGGAGACATTGTATAGTCTAATATAATTTGAAACAAACATCGTTGCGTGATGGAGACATTGTGTAGTCTAATATAATTTGAAACAAACATTGTTGCGTGATGGAGACATTGTGTAGTCTAATATAATTTGAAACAAACATTGTTGCGTGATGGAGACATTGTGTAGTCTAATATAATTTGAAACAAATATTGTTGCCTGATGGAGACATCGTGTAGTCTAATATAATTTGAAACAAACATTATTGCGTGATGGAGACATTGTGTAGTCTAATATAATTTGAAACAAACATTGTTGCGTGATGGAGACATTGTGTAGTCTAATATAATTTGAAACAAACATTGTTGCGTGATGGAGACATTGTGTAGTCTAATATAATTTGAAACAAACATTGTTATGTGATGGAGACATTGTGTAGTCTAATATAATTTGAAACAAACATTGTTGCGTGATGGAGACATTGTGTAGTCTAATATAATTTGAAACAAACATTGTTGCGTAATGGAGACATTGTGTAGTCTAATATAATTTGAAACAAACATTGTTGCGTGATGGAGACATTGTGTAGTCTAATATAATTTGAAACAAACATTGTTGCCTGATGGAGACATTGTGTATTCTAATATAATTTGAAACAAACATTGTTGCGTGATGGAGACATTGTGTAGTCTAATATAATTTGAAACAAATATTGTTGCGTGATGGAGACATCGTGTAGTCTAATATAATTTGAAACAAACATTGTTGCGTGATGGAGACATCGTGTAGTCTAATATAATTTGAAACAAACATTGTTGCGTGATGGAGACATTGTGTAGTCTAATATAATTTGAAACAAACATTGTTGCGTGATGGAGACATTGTGTAGTCTAATATAATTTGAAACAAACATTGTTGCGTGATGGAGACATTGTGTAGTCTAATATAATTTGAAACAAATATTGTTGCCTGATGGAGACATCGTGTAGTCTAATATAATTTGAAACAAACATTGTTGCGTGATGGAGACATCGTGTAGTCTAATATAATTTGAAACAAACATTGTTGCGTGATGGAGACATTGTGTAATCTAATATAATTTCAAACAAATATTGTTGCCTGATGGAGACATTGTGTAGTCTAATATAATTTGAAACATTGTTGCGTGATGGAGACATTGTGTAGTCTAATATAATTTGAAACAAACTTTGTTGCGTGATGGAGACATTGTGTAGTCTAATATAATTTGATACAAATATTGTTGCGTGATGGAGACATCGTGTAGTCTAATACAATTTGAAACAAACATTGTTGCGTGATGGAGACATTGTGTAGTCTAATATAATTTGAAACAAACATTGTTGCGTGATGGAGACATTGTGTAGTCTAATATAATTTGAAACAAACATTGTTGCGAGATGGAGACATTGTGTAGTGTAATATAATTTGAAACAAACATTGTTGCGTGATGGAGACATTGTGTAGTCTAATATAATTTGAAACAAATATTGTTGCCTGATGGAGACATCGTGTAGTCTAATATAATTTGAAACAAACATTGTTGCGTGATGGAGACATTGTGTAGTCTAATATAATTTGAAACAAACATTGTTGCGTGATGGAGACATTGTGTAGTCTAATATAATTTGAAACAAATATTGTTGCCTGATGGAGACATTGTGTAGTCTAATATAATTTGAAACAAACATTGTTGCGTGATGGAGACATTGTGTAGTCTAATATAATTTGAAACAAACATTGCTGCGTGATGGAGACATTGTGTAGTCTAATATAATTTGAAATAAACATTGTTGCGTGATGGAGACATTGTGTAGTCTAATATAATTTGAAACAAACATTGTTGTGTGATGGAGACATTGTGTAGTCTAATATAATTTGAAACAAACATTGTTGCGTGATGGAAACATTGTGTAGTCTAATATAATTTGAAACAAACATTGTTGCGTGATGGAGACATTGTGTATTCTAATATAATTTGAAACAAATATTGTAGCCTGATGGAGACATCGTGTAGTCTAATATAATTTGAAACAAACATTGTTGCGTGATGGAGACATTGTGTAGTCTAATATAATTTGAAACAAACATTGTTGCGTGATGGAGACATTGTGTAGTCTAATATAATTTGAAACAAACATTGTTGCGTGATTGAGACATTGTGTAGTCTAATATAATTTGAAACAAACATTGTTGCGTGATGGAGACATCGTGTAGTCTAATATAATTTGAAACAAATATTGTTGCGTGATGGAGACATCGTGTAGTCTAATATAATTTGAAACAAACATTGTTGCGTGATGGAGACATCGTGTAGTCTAATATAATTTGAAACAAACATTGATCTCACACGTGTCTCGCAACTAAGCAGAGGCTTTTGCAGAATAAAACTGTTCTTACATTATTTTGAACAATAATGACAAATTGTGTGTGATGCAAGTGCTAACTTTCCTCTTTGTTAAGAAAAAGAGCCCTACGCATTAATAAAAAGAAAATTGGAGTAGGCCCTATAAACACAATAAATACTAAACTCTTGATGGTACAAACGTATTAATACAGATATTTTGCTTATGCTCAGTCCGTCTTATCTTATAATTCTCTGGGGCAATGGTACTTGTATTGAGAGAGTTTAATTATCCAGCAACGAATATTATGATTTACGGTACATTTCATTTAAATCCGAGGGAATGAGACTTTTTGGAAATTTTGAAGTCTTAATTATTACTTTTTCATTTATAAATCAGCTTTTTACAAAACCTATAGCGAAATGTTTAAATTAAATATTGATGTATCTGAAAAATATAATAATTTATTTTATTTTACCTGGCAGAGTTAAGGCCTGCTCTTCCACTGACCCAAGTCTACAATTAATACATATTAATAATAATAATAATAATAATAATAATAATAATAATAATAATAATAATAATAATAATAATAATAATAATAGATATGTTGTGAAATATTATTATTGAAACTGTATCAAACAAGAATACGAAATAAAGTATTCATTGGAAACTACAGGACACCTTATTATTCAAAGTTTCCCGTTGTTTCCGTTTGCTACATTATAACCAAATTACTACTTGACATAATTTCATATTTGTAATAAGTTTAAGGTGTTTTGTTGCTTCTGTTTGTGCAATTGTATGCTGCACACACAGCCGGCATTATTCCAGCATTAAAAAATTCTTTTACACCAAGCTTACAATGTCAACACATGTACCAACTTGTTGCAGTGTACCTTTGATAAGCGCTCCTTGCGGAGGCTGGCGGTACTATGGACTGCCATGTTTTTTAGGGAACGATCTATAGTACTGTTGGCCTCCGCAGGGAGCGCTTATCAGAGGTCTTCAGCCTCTCTATAGTATCTAACTCGTTGGTTGAGCAAGACAATTATGGTTTTAAAAAATAGAAATAAACAAGCAGAGCATTCACAGGTTTCAGGAAAAAGTACGGGGGCAGCACCCTGGCACAACTACACCCCTGCATTAAAGCAGAATTTCAACAGCAAGCCATTACAGAGGGGAACTGCTTACCTGCCAATAAGGGACTTATATGAGCTTGATTCTGTTCCTGGGTGCTTGGATAGAAGAACCCGACTTGAAGCAGGAACCGTAGCTGTTCAATCTTCCATTCATTATCTCCTACCACAGCTGGCAAACCCAAGATCCTGTCAATTACAATTCACTCAATACATACACAAGCCCATCACAACGAATAATGTAACAAGAATTACAACTGATAAAAAGATCTGTTTCTACTATGTTATTGAGAACTGAAAATAATAGCAGAGGTATGCTGGAGAGGTTCGCATGAGCCCTTTGTTAAATATTTATTTGTTCCAAGCCATTTGGTAAAATAACTTGCGAGACAAAATCAATAAAATAAACATTTTTCTAATTTAGCCATCTTCTATTCTACATTCTGCTAAAGAACTTTAGCAAGCTTGTTGGAGACTTTCTATAGCCCAATTATTTCCGAGATTTCGTGGATGATAACTTAATACTAAAGAACAATGCTTCTTCATCATTAACTATGGCAAAAGAAAAATCACTACTGAAGCTTTCCTGGTGATGTGATGATTCTAAACTTTCTCGGGCTTCTAGCCAGGTAAAAAGTTGGTGATACACCGACGTTTCGAGGATGTTAATCTACCTCGTCTTCAGGGTAAACTGATGACTAGGTGGTATTGTGCTGTTTATTTATAGTGCCAGGGGGAGGAGCCAACTGAGGAACTATGCGCTGACTGGCTTATCATGTTCCAGGTATTGCAGACAGATAATCATAAAACAGCGAATGCCAGTAGGGGAAGTTATCCCCACCCTCGCCACTTGGCACCTCACTCGCCTGTTCTCTCTCTACTATCTGCCTCGCTTCGGTGGATCACTGCCTACCACCTCGCACGTATTTCATATTTTACAACACAATACGTTTTTTTCCTCGCACTAACACGTACTAATACACAACACAACCAAATTAGGGCGCATTAGACAACAACACATCATCATCATCATCATCATTGGCATTACGGCCCTTATAGTTTAGCCTTAGCCTCCCTCAGAACATCCGACCAATCACTCCTGTCTAATGCTCGTGTTCTCCATCTTCTAATTCCAACTTTTGTTAGGTCAGCCTGAACGTCATCCAGCCATCTCAATTTAGGTCGTCCGACTTTCCTTCTTCCTACCGGTAATGCATCTAGTAGAGCTTTGGGTGTGCGATTGTTCTCCATCCTGGCTACGTGTCCCAGCCACTCTAACCTTCTGAGTTTTATGTCAACAACAATGTTGTTATCTTTATATAATTCATATAACTCAGCATTTGTTTTAATTCGCCAAAACCCTTGCTCATAAGTAGGCCCAAAGATTTTCCGTAATACTTTCCGTTCCCAGGCATTTAAGATCTTAATTGCCCTTTCAGATAGAGTCCAGGTTTCACTTCCATATACTACTATTGGTTTAATAATAGTTTTATATATTCTTATTTTAGCTTTTCTTGAGATACACCTAGACTTCATAGTTTTATTCAAAGACAACAACACAACCAAATTAGAGCGCATTAGACAACAGCCACATGTAATGTGGGTTTTTCATAAAACAACACTCACCTGTTAACTTTGCACTGTCTTCGAAGTAACACAATAGTTAGTCACCAGAGCCTCGCTTGCTCTTCAAATTCTCCCTGCACAATTTGAGGAAGAAGTACACTTCTTCGGTACGGCTCATCACAACACGTGGTTCCGTCTGTACACGAAGCTGGACACGGACACAATGAAGCTCTACCAGCGCGTGTTAACACTTATGCCACCCCTGCAGTCAACCCCTACCAAGCTAAATTCACAAGCCTGCCACTTTCTACCCACGCTATTCGGTCATTGTCCCCTGCGCCATTCCTCATTATCTCCCGCTATGAATCCTTGCACCAATCATATTTCTGCAATAAGTTACAGGAGTTCCCTTGAACACAAACAGATTCATTTTCACTTCTACCACCAACTCGCCTCGGTAGCCGAGAGGTCTAAAGTGTGACCAAAAAGCGTGCGTGCGTTTCGTTAGGAAGATACACGGATCGAATCCTACCCACTGCGAAGTCATAAGAAAAAAAAAGAGAGACACATGAAGCAAGGAACAGAGAAGGAGAGGCTGGAGAGAGAGGGACAGAGGGTGGCAGGACGAAGTTCCTCTTTTGCTTCGTGGATCCCACATTCACTCTTTTTGTTCCACTTTCCTCTGCTAGATGTCACCCCCACCCTAAACCCCTATTTCCACTCTTTCCTGCTAGAATGTGTTGGGAGCTTGTAGGGGAAAAGTGGAAAGGGGTCGTGGGCGGAGCTTAGCATTCGCTGTTTTACGATTTGCCCTTGCAGACCATAGTGTGAACACGGCCGATGTGTTCCCTTGTCGTTATCAGTCAGCACAGCACAGTTTGTTATACTGGCATTTCACTTAAGGTTACCAGACATCTGGACAATTCCGAATTTGCTTTCTGTCCCCAGACAAAATTCGTCCACAGATTTAATCATTTTTCCCTGATATCTTCGGATTTTCATTCTTAATTACTGATATGGTTTAATGATCCTTGCACATTGCTGTGATAAATTTTGTTAATGCACCTTTGCTGCTTTTTTACAATTCCATAATTAAAACTGAAGGTGAGTAGAGTCTTCCAATTAAGAAACTGAACTCCAGGAAAGAAGATATAATTATCCCACCATCAATTAAGCAACTTTTGGGCATCTTCAGTAGAAGTGGCTCTTATTTCACAACAGAATTCTCAGTGTCTCTCATTTCATGAAAATGCTGTTGAACATCCCGGTGGCCTGGGTTAGTCATTCACAAGATATCTACGAAATGCTAAGACCTCCTATACAAAGAGAAAAATTTGAAGAGTCCATTATTTTTCTTAAAAATAAATGTAGCCTACATGAACTTGACCTGGATGATGAAAATTTATTTGATGAAATTTCTTGCTTGAAGAAATATACGACTTAAGAGAAAATGGCAGAGTGGAACGAAGAAAATTTTATTCATTGCTCAAAATGGAGTGGAATTTTTATTTTTGTATTTTTTTCTGACAAAATGATTCTCTTTGATTGATCTATCTCTCTGTCCTAGAAGTAATGCTTCAGTGGACAGAGTTTCTTCAATGAACATGATGAATCCAAAATGAACTTAGAAATTATTATTTGCTATCTTAAACTTCGTCATCTGTCAGGAATTTGATGACAAATTGGGATCTAAAAAAGACCTGCTTAAAAAATTCACTGTTTCAAAAAAAAAAAAAAAAAAAAAAAAAACACTAGTTTAGCCTGTAAATCAGTGGCGTATACTGGTTAAAGGGTTTGGGCTACCGCTGACTCTATTATTACACAAAATATATCTAACAATTACTTTAATTTTAATTACTATGGTAAAACTAATAATACAAAATTATTACATTATGTCATATTATAAACTTTTTCTTTTGTAATTTCCTTGGGCTACCGCCGGTAGCCCCGGTAGCCCGCAAAATACGCCCCTGCTGTAAATAGATTGAGTAGCAGTATTTTAATTCCTTAAATAGTGTGAAAACAATACAAATTAACGGCATACTAACAGATATGTCAAAAGTATTAATGGAAATTTCCCCTTTTCGGGAAAATTTTATCATTATTTTTACACAAGAGAGAAAAAGGTGTTTCACATTTTGTCTAAAATTCAGGGAAATTTCCTAGTATGAAAGAAGGCAAAAAAGTTACACATCTCACCTTGCATAAACATCTACAGCATACATTCTCTCCTTATTGTTCCACGGTCTTGGTTCCTCACCGTCCAAACCACCACATTTATCACTGCTGCCTGATATGACATCTCTGAACAGATTGGCAACTTTTTTCACACTGTGAGCTTTCAATAGCAACAACAGATTCTGGACAACTCTTGTTCCTGTGAATGAGAATAGTACATTATGCAATGAGCCTATAATGGTAGTAATTAAGACGCGAGTATGTTTGTTTATGAAACTCGCTTGTGCTCGTTTCATAATTTTCATACAAGCGTCTTAATTACCATATAGGCAAGTTTCATACGACTTTTTATGCTCGATCATATTTCTAACTTGAAATTATTCATAAGTATTCATGTTATGGTTATGTAAGTGAGGAGCGGAACTGACCTGAATTGTGAGATGTGCGCAGACGCGAAAGTATTGATTTTTTCCGAAACACGAATGTCATTGACCTTGATATAATCTAGAGAATAACATGAAGATTAGGCTTGATATAACTTGGAAATTGATTTAGAATTGAAAAACGAGATGACAAATTGAATTTATTTGAATATTATTTACAATTAACGCTAATATTATAGTAACAGAACATAACCTTCTGCGACAGTATTGGATTTCCAGCCTCCGTGACTTTTCGCTAATTGTCTTTCGATTGCATATCCGAGAATAATCGATACTTAAGGTTTTATAATGGTACAATCAGTACAAAAGTGATTTTTCATTGGCTAAACAACTGAATTATAATGAATAGGTGTACTTTAATGAGGTGCATTAAAGGGCTACTACCAGGTGTATAATTACTACATTTCGGCATGGTCGAGCATAAAAACTATTGCAACACACAAATCTTCTTACATCAAATAGAGTGAATGGGATATCAATCAATCAATCAATCAATCAATCAATCAATCAATCAATCAATCAATCAATCAATCAATCAATCTTCTTAATGTATCCAGCTCTTTGCTGACAACATAAAGTCCACTATAGTCTATTCAGTTTTTGTATTTCATGAGAAATGAGGGGTATTTTGATCGGTGTTCATTATAGATGCCTGTTGCTAGTAGCTAGAGTTGGGATGTAGTCAATATATACTGCAGAGCTGTGTCTTATGCAACTGATGCCGATAATTATAATTTACTTCTTTTGTGGTTTATGGATGTGAATGGGATATTAATAACACAAAAGGACTTGAGGTAACTTGTACAATTTTATGTTCGTTTAAAGCAGGAATGTCAAAACCCTGCACATTGTGCAACTGTCTCTGTGCGATGTGCACTCTCTATTCCCCTACCTGGAGGGAGTGAATCGCCTTGGAGGGGAACGCGACAGGGCTATACAATACCTGCAGCAGCTTTTGTTTCAATAACACAGTTTCAGTACGAGTGCCGATTTGGCTGTGTCTGTGAATGAGTTATGATAAATAAAGTGAGTTCACAGATAACGGAGAAGAGAAATTACGAATCATATAACATAATTGTTATAATGTTTTCCTCAGCCAACAATAATAATAATTTTAAAATGAAAGGCTTTCATCAGCCTATGTCGAGGTAATAGTGTTGTGAGGTGACAATTTAGATCAGATTAGTAAAGTTCTCAAAATATGATATTGCCAGCGCTTATTTCTTAATCAGTACTCTCACCGCAAAACGTACTTGGAGTCTGTACTATCACAGCCATCAAAGGTTAGACGACTTACGACTTTCATTTCATGAACTGGTAAGTGATGAGAATATAGTGAGGAATACATGTGAGGCTCTTGAGGTTGTAAGGAGAGAAGAAAACAACTACTTGCAAGGTGGAAAAATTTTCTGGAAAAATATGTAATGGCAAATTTTCCGTCTCACATCACAATATTAATTCAATTTACCAATATTAATAAATTTTTTAATCTGACATAAAGGGAATATCGTCGCTTCACAGCTTGTGAACTACACTTTTAATTTCTTTGAGTAACGATCCCAACTTTTCGATACTTGCTCTCAACGTTTTCAAATAGACTGTATGTGAATTTAAATTCTAAGCTTAATTTATATATTAATTTACATTGGCATACAGCAAAGAAATGATTTCAATGTAAAAACTTCACAATGTCCTACTGCATGTAATTAATTGGGGGTATAATATTTTCTTCAACATTTGTGTTCCAATGGTCACAGTAAATAATAATGCTTGACGAACAATGAAAGTGTAGGGTCTATTACTTTAAAATAATTAGTACCTACTACGTAAAATGAAATACTTGTTCGTTTCTTGTTGTTTCGAAATTACCGCAATTTTTTTTCTTCAAATACTGTATAAAAATCATATTAATAAATTATGATTTACAAACCACTACTTTGTGAAGTATAACTGAGTAAGCCTAAAGTTTCTTGTATTACAATTGTCAAATATAGACACTGATAATAACTGTGTTTTTTCGTTCTGCTAACTATGTTTATAATGTCCAAATGTCTATTTAATCCAACCCCAGAAGTGCAGAATAGATTACTGTACACCCCTCAAGTTAACAACAGGTAAGAGCAACGCTTGATTGATGCAACCTGCACAGACCGGCGATCCACGCACATAACTGCACATTTAGAGACTGATTTCTGACATGCCTGGTTTAAAGTTTTGGCTCCAATAGAAAAATCAATGAATCTCTTCTCCTGGCTGAAGATATGCAATACTTTCTGAAGAGGGAAAGTATAAATTCACCATCCTCTTTCTCTTGTATCTTTCTACAGTTCAAGAGATGCCTACAATGCACAGCTCGAACTTCTAGAACACGGATGCGATACAGTGACTCCACAGAGTCAAGCATAATTTCCCCTTCCTTCCCCTTTCCATAACACTCAAAGGCTGCCCGTTTCAATGCAATGCAAATACATCGTAGTATGTATCTATACATCATCAGTGGCAGAGGTAGAGATAGATAATTTGTAGAAACAAAAGCCACCCTAAATAAGGGTTCGAAAGATCGGCCTACTAATCAATTCATAAAGAATAATAAGTAAACAAAACAATTTTGTGACACTTGGAAAGAAAAAGAAAAAACATTAAGATAAGAAAACGTAGGAAATCATTTACAATAAAAATTTTGTTGGGTACAAATGATTACTAATTATAGCTAAGGATGATTTTAACACGTGAGATCCTATGGCATCAATCGTTGCATCAGAAATGTTATATTGTTTAAGTTGATTTAAAGTTTCACGTGGGATCGTGTCACGGCCACCGAACATGACCCCAAAAACTGTCCAATGTGTAATGTGGTATTGTGCTCCAAGATGCTGACAACAAGGCTCATATATGACTTGTTTTTCACGACACACCTCTTGTGGCTGTTGCTCATGCATCTCAAAACGGATTGTGGGATCAAGAATGACACCCTTATCCTTCTGCCGATCAATTATGATGATATCAGCCCGTCTAGTAGAGCCATCAGAAGAGACGCAACCAACCTCCTCATAAACCTCATAGGAAGCATTCTGACGGATTGAAGCTGCGATGAGAGAACGAACCGTATTATGTCTGTTGATTCGGAGCAATTCTCCATGATGGCAGAAACCCAAGACGTGAGGAAGCATTTCTTGCTCGTTGCATCTTCTGCAACGGGTTGAGTCAAGAGTTCTACCAGGGAGAGTACGTACAGGTATTGTATTACAGTTCATCTTAATGGTTTGCGTCCACTGACTGCTCGAAAGTCCCTTTTTGGTTGAGATCCACGAATTACCTTTCTTCCAGTGAGAATATAAAACTTCTTCCAGTGAGAATATAAAACTTCTTCCAGTGAGAATATAAAACAACTCCCAAACCTTTACTTTTCAATTTGCTCCATTGATGAAAAGAATCTTTACGCAATGCTTTTCTTAGTTTTTGAGAAGAAATACGTTCAGAGCAATCGAAGGTAATTGGTAATTGTTTGATGCAATGTTCAATTTCGTTTGGAAGATTTTGAGTGGCTGCTACATGAGGGTTGTCAACGTGTAAAAGTCTTTGACAAATACTTAAGTGCTGAAGGTAAGCTTCCCACTGGGCTTTAAATACTCCTAAACCTCGCAATCTTCTTGGTGCATACAACATAGCATCCGGGATGTTAGTAGGAATGTTAATTATTTCCTTAACAGCGCTGCGAATTAATTTGTCAATATCAGATAGAAATTTCACTTTAAGATCTTTTAAAGGAGCACATTGGAAGGGGTAAACTTATTGTTCACATTGTTGAACAGATTGTAATTTTGCTAACAAGTTACTAAAAAAAAAATATATAAAGTATCATTAAGAAAACTAGAATATCAAAGCAGAAAAAGAAAAAGTTAATTAGTTAAACTGAAAAACTTTACATTTTAATGAAAATATGTGCAAGAAGAAATATATCTATCATGGTACAGCAAAATTGTAACATTAGAAACTTTATACAGCTTATAAATTATCCATTAAGAAATTGGAGTGACCAATGATTCAATCACAGACTATGATAAAATGGCAAGTAGGTGAAATCTGTTCATTGTTCTCCTATTATAAATGTGTCAGTAGAAACACACTTTCTGATAGAAAGATTGAAGCAAGCTACACATTATGTATGTTCGAAACTTACTTACTAGTTAAGTTAGTCAAATTTCGTGTAAAATGATAGCTTGAAAATATAAGGAACTTACCTGTGATTCTGTCAAACATAAAATTCCCACCATTGCTGAAAGTTAGCTTAGTTATTATTTTAACAATAGTTTTGCCTTTGGGTTTCTTCTCTTTCAGAATTTTCAGCATGAATGTTGTGAACACTTCATGGGTCCTGGCACACAGACGGTCATGTTTCGTTTCTAGTTTCTTGGGTACTCTTTCCAAACTTTTAGTGACCACATCTAAAAATTTTGGTGTCAACATCGTTGGTACCTGGAAAATCAACAATTAGTGCAATTAGTAATGTCTCTGTGTTCTAGTGGTTTTCCATACTAGGCAATGGATCCAAAATCTACGAACTCAAATTTTACCAAGGAAAAGGATTTTAGAAGGCAATAAAATCACTTAGAATGGCTTTCTTCAGAAAGAATGTAAAGTCGAGGTCACGGTGTCATAGATATATCATTTTTAGGAATGACGAGATCTTGCTGCAATCACTGTAGCCAAAAATGAACATTTCTGCAGTATGTACTCATATGATTATGTCTCGTGACCAGAATATTGTACAAAATGGAAATATAAAAATTGGAAATTTATCTTTTGAAGAGGTGGAGAAGTCCAAATATCTTGGAGCAACAGTAACAAATATAAATGATACTCGGGAGGAAATTAAACACAGAATAAATATGGGAAATGCCTGTTATTATTCGGTTGAGAAGCTTTTATCATCCAGTCTGCTGTCAAAAAATCTGAAAGTTAGAATTTATAAAACAGTTATATTACAGGTTGTTCTTTATGGTTGTGAAACTTGGACTCTCACTTTGAGAGAGGAAGAGAGATTAAGGGTGTTTCAGAATAAGGTTCTTAGGAAAATATTTGAGGCTAAGAGGGATGGAGTTACAGGAGAATGGAGAAAGTTACACAACACAGAACTGCACGCACTGTATTCTTCAACTGACAAAATTAGGAACATTAAATCCAGACGTCTGAGATGGGCAGGGCATGTAGCATGTATGGGCGAATCCAGAAATGCATATAGATTGTTAGTTGGGAGGCCGGAGGGAAAAAGACCTTTGGGGAGGCCGAGACGTAAATGCGAGGATAATATTGAAATGGATTTGAGGGAGGTGGGATATGATGATAGAGACTGGATCAATCTTGCACAGGATACGGACCTATGGCGGGCTTATGTGAGGGCGGCAATGAACCTCCAGGTTCCTTAAAAGCCATTTGTAAGTAAGTAAGTCAGTAAGTAACATTAATCCATTTATTTTACTATACTACGTATCCATTACTCTACTTTTTCTTCCCTTTTCAACTACCCTCATACTATCTTTCCCTATAATTCTTATCCCTAATGTTTACTTTGCACTATAACAATTTCATTTTTCTCTTCACATTTTCTAAAACCTCTTATATCCATCCACAACTAATTTCTTCTACTCTCACCTTCATTACCAGTGGCGTAGCGTCAATGTAAGCTAAAAAGCTCAGCTTCCCCAGTTAATAATAATTTCATAATAAACCTGCAGTTTATGAACAAAATTATTTATTAATTTTAATACAATTTATATTTGCACGTTAAATATTGTGATGCGGCAGGTCAGGATGATTTTTGATGCAGCAGTAAACATGAAGCCAGTACACACCAGCTTCCAATCCCCTCCACTGAATTACAAGCAGACTGCTTTCTTTCACGCATTCTTCTGTGTAACCTACCCCGCAGATTTTCCATCCCTTTCTACTAACTACCCTGGTCGCAAGGCTCGCAAGAAGCTAGCTTTGACATTGAAAAAAAAATAGTTTTTAGATTAACCCTTTCGTGAGTTGTATTCAGTTGAAGTGTTAGTGTGCATTGTGGCTGATATAATAAATAATGAGTGAAATAACAGTTCTTGACACTAATTTACTTGAATTTTTTTAGGACAATTCTATTATCAAGACTGACTTACGAACAAAAGTGTGATTTAAAAAACAAACGACCGACTCCCTTGCTGTCAGGACACAACCAAAACACAGACGCACACTTGCATAATTATACAAATACTGTGTCTATTGACAGTTAATATAGTGATTTCTCTAAGTATGACAGGGAGTGAGCTAATATTATATGTATACGTGTCTATTTGTTAGAGATACTGTATGTGTAAACCGTGAAATCATATTTTACTATGTACAATTTGAAGTCATGGCTTATTGGTGTTAGGAGTTTTCAATCAATCTTCGGACTGCTGACTTGACATTGACTACTATTTATTTTAAGACTATATTTTTGTAATACGTTTTCTCATATATACATACATGCAGGGTGCGAAATAAGATTTCTGATGAGGGGGAGATAGAATCCTAGATAGAGAATGCCATACATAAAATTATTATTATTCTCATTCCATACGGCTCAACACTTGGTCGCACTGAGTTGCTTGTTTTGCATCTTGATCATAATAATTATTATATCCATGAGTAGGCTTAAGATTAGATGTGTAATTGCTAAGCTTTTGATTGTTGTCAGCTTGCCGGTGATGTAATACATCAATATTATTTTCTTTGCTTTGTTTATACTTTATACAGTATACTCGTATTAAAACAATTATATTTTGTGAGAGGGGATAGAAGTTATCCCAGGCAGGGATGTTAATATGAATTTATGAGAGGGGAAAACTTTAAAACAGGGGGGAATCCCCCATCCCACGTTAATTCG
The DNA here is from genome assembly GCF_040183065.1 of Periplaneta americana. NCBI lineage: Eukaryota > Metazoa > Arthropoda > Insecta > Blattodea > Blattidae > Periplaneta > Periplaneta americana. Next base: position 9,923,996 of record NC_091129.1, on the reverse strand, counting down.
CACCCTGTATACATGAAAGACAACTTGAGTTAGCTTCCCCTGCTCAAAATTTCATGCTATGCCACTGTTCATTACAAACCTAATGACTTACTTTAACCTATTCAAAATTATCACTTTCAATTCTCCTTTCTTGATCCTTTTTTACCAGTTTACTTATCTCGATCTCATTTTACTTATTATTAATCTATCACTCATCTCTTCTGCTATTCAGAATACGCTCTGGAAATGAAAAGTGGCGACATATATATTCTTAATTGACTGTCTACAACAAACAGTCGTGAAAATAATGAGTCTATGAAATGGGGTTAACTGTACACAGCACACAGAGAGCATGGAACTATTCAATTAGGGACAATTTCAATGGTTAGCAACGCACGACTTTTAATGCTAAGAAGAGTATCAATTTTAATACTTCAGAAAAAATTGTCATGTTAACCTTTCAGAGTTTCAACAGAACAGTATCACTAAAAATACGTAGCCTACACAGTGTCTGCTATATAAATAACATCTTACTGTGGCCAGGCAGGAGAGAATACAACTGAAGAGTATCATATAAACTAAATTCTTGGGGAATCAGATGCAATGGTTAAGAGAAATGTCATTCAGCCAATCTGTATAAAATTTTGGAGCTACAATTAAAATTAAATTATCTAATATGTTGGTAAAAGAATTTTAAATGTTATTTGGCAGATTTCAAGAGCAAGGTTTCAATTCTTCTTACCTGTGACATATCTTCTACGTGTTTTAACACAAAATAAAACATATTCACAGCTATAAGCTTCTTGCTCTCACTGGGTTTCTCAAGCTGGCCTTCAATACCCAGCTCCCAAAACGTTGCCAATAATGGTGATTTAGACAAATGCTCACAAAAGTCTTCATGCACAGGATGAGAATAGTCACTGAAACTCCTAACAGTCTGAAATTGAAACACATGTATTACTTTTACGAGAGAGATTCAATGTAAAAGAAATTCTCCAAATTTTTATGTGTTTTTTTTTCATGAAACTTCATTTTCTTTTTTTATTTTTGTGTTCACATTTAAAGTATAACATATACTCAGTATAGGCCACTCATCTCGTGAAACCAAATATATGCATGCGCTGTAGTTTATGGTAAGAACCTTATGGTGGGAGTAAGTGAGCTAGCTATCTAGAAGTGGAAGCAAAGTGAGGGAGGAAAACTTTCCACTCCACTTTCTTCTTTCCCTCACATGTAAGTAGATTTCACGAGATAACAAATGCCTATACTCATAAATGGGGATTGGATTTTTTAAAAAAATGTGCTGTTTATAATATTGATGAACGATATTATTAAAACATGCGGGGGGTACCAAAAAAATTCTCTATTGGTAACTGGCTTATAAAACCTGTTAAAATTTCGGAGTTAGCTTTTGCCGATGATCTGGTATTACTGGCAAAAACTGAAAATGACCTGAAACATAATCTCAGTGTTTGGAATAGGGAATTAAAGAAAAGGAACATGAAGATTAACGTAGAGAAAACCAAAACAATGATAATCAGCAGGGAAGAAAAATCACATACCATTAAATTAGGGAACCAACTACTGGAACAGGTTAAGCAATTCAAATATCTTGGTTCTGTTATCAACAGTGATGGTAGCATAGAAGGAGAAATCAATAATAGAATTTCAGCAGCAGGAAGATTGTATTATTTGTTAAACAAATTTTTATTAATAAAAAAGAAATCTCCACGAAAACTAAATTAACAGTATATAAAACCACGTATATCCCTACATTAATATATGGAGCCGAGACATGGTCTCTGACCTCCAAACATAAGAGTCAACTACAAGCTGTGGAAACGAGATATTTAAGAAGAATAGAAGGAAAAACTAGAAGAGATAGAATACGGAACCAAACAATAAGGCTAGGTCTAGGAATTGATCTCTTGTAGAACAAATAAAATTATCACAATTAAGGTGGTTTGGACATCTGGCTAGAATAAACAATGATAGATACCCAAAAATCTTTTCCAATTCACTGCGGGATAAAGCAGGGAGATGCATTGTCACCTCTACTTTTTAACTTTGCTCTAGAATATGCCATTAGGAAAGTTCAGGATAACACAGAGGGTTTGGAATTAAACGGGTTACATCAGGTTCTTGTCTATGTGGATGACGTGAATATGTTAGGAGAAAATCCACAAACGATTAGGGAAAACACGGAAATTCTACTTGAAGCAAGTAAAGCAACAGGGTTGGAAGTAAATCCCGAAAAGACTAAGTATATGATTATGTCTCATGACCAGAATATTGTACAAAATGGAAATATAAAAATTGGAGATTTATCCTTCGAAGAGGTGGAAAAATTCAAATATCTTGGAGCAACAGTAACAAATATAAATGATACTCAGGAGGAAATTAAACGCAGAATAAATATGGGAAATGCCTGTTATTATTCGGTTGAGAAGCTTTTGTCATCTAGCCTGCTGTCAAAAAATCTGAAAGTTAGAATTTATAAAACAGTTATATTACCGGTTGTTCTATATGGTTGTGAAGCTTGGACTCTCACTTTGAGAGAGGAACAGAGATTAAGGGTGTTTGAGAATAAGGTTCTTAGGAAAATATTTGGGGCTAAGAGGGATGAAGTTACAAGAGAATGAAGAAAGTTACACAATGCAGAGCTGCACGCATTGTATTCTTCACCTGACATAATTAGGAACACTAAATCCAGACGCTTGAGATGGGCAGGGCATGTAGCACGTATGGGCGAATCCAGAAATGCATATAGAGTGTTAGTGGGAGGCCGGCGGGAAAAAGACCTTTGGGGAGGCCGAGACGTAGATGGGAAGATAATATTAAAATGGATTTGAGGGAGGTGGGATATGATGGTAGAGACTGGATTAATCTCGCTCAGGATAGGGATCAATGGCGGGCTTATGTGAGGGCGGCAATGAACCTCCGGGTTCCTTAAAAGCCTATAAGTAAGTAAGATACCCAAAAATAGCGTGGCAAGTTAGAATGGAGGGAAAAAGACCTAAAGGAAGACCAAGGCAGACCTGGGAACAAGGAATCAAAGATACCATGCGGGAGAGAGGGATTGAATGGAAAAAGGCAAGGTCTATTGCTCAGGATCGTGAGAGATGGAAGGCTCTTTGTAAAACCTCTACACCAGGTGGTAGAAGAGGATCGACTAAGTAAGTATTTTTTAAAAATGTATATGCATATTTCAAGGATTAATGGCATTATTACATATTCTAAACATACTGTAACATATTTCGACATACATGATTGAAATTAAGGAAAATTTCAATACACCTAGTCTCTAATAATTTGGTTTTGCCTGTGTTTTGGATATCCCTTGCCAGTTGCTATTTCCTAGTCTTCAAGTAACAGGACTTTGCTTTTACCATTTACAATACAAAGCAGTAGCTAGGCTACTTCGAAAGGGAGGAAGTGGAATTTTCCTGTATTCTTTTGACAATCATAGCAGACAGTAGCTCCAGAAGGTAGATTTTGATAGGTTTCTTCAGCTAGTGCGTTACTTTTTCTTTAGCATTCGTTTATGAAAATGCCTAAAGAAAAGTCTAGCAGTGCGAAATTCCATTCACCTCAGTTTGGTTCGATTTCATGATACTTGGGTTCAAATGCAAGACCAACAACCACTAGCTACTAGGACAAGAATTAAGTATGGCAATACTAAATTCTGAGAAAATACAAAATTGCCGATTTTCCATCATTTTTAAGCATTGTAACTAAAAAATTAAACTCAATAAAATTAATAAGAAACGGTCTATTTCTCCTCTAACCATTCAACCCAATCTCCAATCAAAAGATTAAAGATTGTGCTACCTTACAGTCCTTTAAACCAATGTCAGTAAAAAGTTCATATTCCGCACTAATCACAAGAAGAGATCGTTTTGACAGATAATACGAAAATAACATATTTTGTGCCTAATTCCTTTTCAAAAATAATAATATTTAAATAATAAACTAAGTTCATTAGACGTTCAAATAAAAATTTTTCAGATTTATTTTCAGTGAAGAATACCAGACATTTTGAAACTTATTTGCTTCCATAATAATGAAACATACTCCCTCTGAATGTTTTTTTATGTCAAATACTTTTTCTTGAACCTATCCACCTTCAGTTTTTGAGTTTGAACGCGAAAATGCAAGTAACAATGTAGGATGATCAGTGAGTTTTTCATGTGGGAGTAAAGCAGTAGTTATTTCAGGTCACTGTGGATTGTAGGTGAAAGTTAAAAAAATGTCAGGTTTGCTATGCTTTCGAACAACAGACATAGCATCTTGGTATAGCTGCTGCATGTAGAGCTTGAAATGTAGAGGGTAAAATCATTTTATCCTGCCAAGAGATCTTGCTGAAATGATCGGGAGACTACAACATTTTTAGGCCTCTTATTTTATCAGTAAATAATACATTTTGGTTCTTCCTTAGGAACTGTAATTTTTGCGCTCTCTCGAGCCAATATTGAAGAGAATGACGCATATAAATATCTACACCACATCACCATTAAGTATATGAAAAAGACCCAACCCCACTTGATTAATACCTATAAAAATATTTGATTTTTAACAACAATATTATTATCTTACGTAGGTTTTGTAGTTATACACTACATAGCCGCCATTCAGTAAATTATAGAAATCAAAATCTAATTTAAGATATTCTCTACATCTACTTACATAACCCCACTTTCATATCATGAACATAGCATTAATATGTATAATTAATGAAAAATAGTCACATCATGGCATTAACTATAATAATATTTCATTTCTAATGGTAATAATGTCATCAAACCACCTCAAATTTTGTACATTTTAATATCCAATACACAGTTGTACTCAGAAAATTACACACCTCAGAATCAGATCTGAAAATTATTTTTAGTAAGAGTTGAAATTTTTAATTACCAATTGAATTTGAACTCTAAATATGTCAGCAATCCTGCAGGGCATGGCCTTCGTGTAATAGCCTATTGTTTATTGTAGTGTGTGTTTTGTTTTATCCTGTAATGCAATTAGTTCTCAAAACTGACGAAAGATGGATTTTGGAAAATAGGAAAATTATGTAGGAAAACTAATGCTTCACTGAAAACTACTATTTTTCTGAAAAACTTTGGGTTTCAAGCTTCAAAATGAGGGGTCATTTATTAAAATCCGTTCAGCCGTTTTCCCGTAATTTCCATTACCAGTTCAAATTATATATATATATATATATATATATATATATATATATATATATATATATATAGATAACATAAAAATTAGGGTTTATTTAATGACGCTCGCAACTGCAGAGGTTATATCAGCGTCGCCAATGTGCCGGAATTTTGTTCCGCAGGAGTTCTTTTACATTCCAGTAAATTTACTGACATGAGCCTGTCGCATTTAAACACACTTGAATGCCATCGACCTAGGCTGGGATCGAACCCGCAACCTCGAGCATAGAAGGCCAGCACTATACAGTCTACACTACGAACGCTGACATAAATAAAATATGAACAAATATTAGAGTCGACTGCAATTCGGAGAGAGCAAGGCAGTGTACAACATTGCCACATCGTACTTCACGCGCACATGTGATGCAAATAGCGCAGAAGACAATAATGACCTTAGCCGTTGATTACTGTAAGCATGACACCAAACAAATCCTCTTTCCTTCACTAACAATATTCTCTGCATGGTTCTCAATCCCACACCACATGTTTCTGCAGTCGTTTCTTGCATGTTGGCAACGTTGCAGCCAGCATCAAGATGGCCGGCAGCATTCTGCTCGTCAATGTTTTTAAAATAATTATACACCTTAAACACTATTTTCCGCACCTGCGTGTGCAATACTTGTTTTTTTACAGTCTCTTCTTCCATTTATTTATCTTACACGTACACAGTAAATATTAGTTTTACTTATTCAATGTATTGAAACACTCAATTGTGAACAAACGAACTCAGAAAGTACTTGTTACAGACTGATTCCGATTGGTTGTGCTGTACAAGCTTGTGACGTCACATGCCAGAAATGCTACGGCGCATATAGCAGCTGACCGCCTCCCAAACTGCCGTCTAGTCTAATTAAAATTAAGTTTAAAAAACTTAAAGTGGCAACTTATTATAAAACCAATAAAAATAACTACCAATAACCAAGAACTATTCTCTAACAAAATTATTCTATTTCTTAAGATATAAGGAACACAAATGAATAATTACCATCAGGAGTTTGGCACAGGTCTGAATTGATTCTTCATGAATTATTTCAGGTGCTCCAATTTGACTAAGTAACAATTTCTTTTTCACAACTCCTGGGTGAAGAACGGTCGACAACAACATATAATGGAATGTTTCCAGTGTCAATTCAGGTAGAGACTTAATTACACCTTTCAGAACTGGCCAAATGTACTCACGATAAGACTGTTCATCAACCTGGGAAAAAAATAAAGAGTAAATTGAACTGCAGTTTTCAATTATACATACAAGATGGAAAAACTTTCCTACAAAAAATATTGTACATAAATCAAAGTGGGAGATGACTTAGTTGACTCAGAGTCGTACAGTTTGTTAAACATTGTGAAGGAATGCCAATGTGGAGGGGCTCCGTCTTGTTGGAAAATGAACCCCTGTTTCTTCTCATCCGTGAGTTGTGTTGTTAGCCAATTTTCCTACATCAACACCTACCAGGTCGATGGATTGGTTGTGCAACGGATGCAGACAGCACCTTCTGCACATGGCCACCCCGTTCACCGGATTTCAGTGATTTCTTTCTGTGGGGTTTCGTCAAGGACAATGTTTACACACCTCTACTTCCAGAGACGTTGGCAGAATTGAGAAGGTGCATTAACAAAGCAATCAGGAATGCCATACAAGACATGCTTGAGAGGGTTTGGCAAGAATGGGATCACTGCCTGGACATCTGCCATATTACACATGGGGCTCACATCGAGTGCATCTAAGGTTAGTATAAAACTTATAACTTCCCTCTTTCAAATGGTGGAAGGATCATGTATTTATGTTCAATATTGGTGAAAATATAGCCTTCTGAAATCGTCCAATAATTTGTAACTACGGTGTGTATCTTGTCTTTGTTTTAGGTATTGATAATGTTCACTATTAACGAGAGAATAGCCGTGGTCTGTGCTCGTCTGAGAGGACTAACGTATGATGCAGTGAGAGCAGATTTTACACGAAGATTTAGGAAACCTGGCCCCACAAATGTGATCATCACAATTTAATCGACAACATCTTATTCAGTGATGAGGCGATATTCCATACTTGTGGCTTTGTCAACAAACACAATTGCATAACATGGGCAGACTAGCAGCCAAACACAATCTTTGAATGGGCAAGAAATACGTCAGAAGTGAGAATGTGTGGTTAGGCATGACACAGGCGACAATCTATGGCCACTTTATGTTTCAGGAAGCAACAATTATAGGCAACTCGTATCAGGATATGTTACAACTGTTTCTGGTGCCTCAATTACAGCAAGATGGTGTTCATGATTTCTTGAACGAAATCTTTCCAGGAAGATGGATAGGCACAGGATCACAATGCATGTGGGCACCGTGCTCTCCAGACTTAACCCCGCTCGATTTCTTTATGTGGGGCTACATCAAATCGCTGGTGTAACAGACTAGGGTTCGAGATCTTGCAGATTTAAAAGATGGAAAGAAGAGTGATTGATACTTATACACCACTTGTGTTGACGAACATTTTTCGACGTACACTACCAGTCAAAAGTTTTCGATCAGCTAAGAAAACAACTATATACTTTATTTCAATGTACAAACACATCAGAAAAACTAAATAGACCAACAATATAAATATTTTCTCTCTCTAGCATTATGATATGATAGAATATTCAAAACGAAATCCCTGTTTGAACCACAAATTCATAGTTGTAATAGGTGATTGAAAACTTTTGACCTGGTAGTGTATTGTATTGTATTTATTCATTCCCTGTACAATCTACTACAGATTATAGGTTCGTCATTAGATACAAACACAAAATACAAAGTCAAAAAATACACACACACACACACACACACACACACACACACACACAAAATAAGATTTCTAGTATGAATTTAATTTTAACACTCTTAAGTTTTCCAAAGAATAGTAAAACTACCAAAAGACACAATAAATAACAAGATATATAATACATTTTCCGTTTGCAAGACATTAAATAAATTAATTAACATAGATTAGGTAAGAACAAGATAGTCCTATATTATTATCAATATTGTTTGGAGAAAAAATTATGTGCAAGAGTAATGAAGGTAGGTATTTTGCTTTATAGCTTTAATGCAAGAAATCAGTGATTTTGAACGGCATGGACTGGAGAAGAATAGTTTTTACCCTGGTTTTGAAACCTTCATAATTTAAATGTTTAATATCCCCAGGTATCTTGTTATATAATGAGATACCTGTATGAGAAGTACTGTTGAGACTTTTGGTAATAGTATGACAGTTTATATGCAAGTTGTTGGCAGTTCTTGTGTTATGGTTATGAGTTTCAGAGTTTCCTTTAAAATAGTTAATGTTCGCAGCTGTGCTTTGAAATGGGAGTCATGTTGAAGTGAGGTAATGTACTGTGTAGCAATGTGTGTATGGTTATTACCTCCATAAAACGTTTTGTCACTTTCGGCCATTTTCACTAAAATGTATAGAAACTTTATAATCACCCTGTATACATTTCAAGTTATGCAAGAAATCCATTCAATGAAATCCATTGTATGGTAAGGCAGATTCAAAATTTAAATAAGACCTTAGTTCTGCAATGGATCCCAACCCATTGTGGAATATATAGTAATGAGAAAGTCGATATGTTGGCCAAGAAAGGAACTACTGGGTGTTCATTTCAAAGTGTGTCATGACGTCACTGTTGTGAGTCAGCGATTTGCAGCGAGTTTCAGCTTTTATGTCAGAGAAGTTGCCTATTAATCAAGGCGTTCAATCTGAACTTGAGAATGTGTACGGTATAACTTGAATGTCGTAGCAACAGATGGCGGTCTGTAAAGTCTGTGTGCTATCATAACCTCTTTCGAACTGTGTTTTGTGCAGGCAAGTCGTACGCAGGGTATTTGTTATCATCGGTTGCGTACGGCAACATTCCACAACACAAATCAAAATGCTCCGTGTCCAATGTTGACCGTCCAAGTTAATGTCAACAAATACGTAAGTAATCGTCTTAACCCTCTCCCCATATCCCGACAGTAAGAAAAAAAAACTCACTTCAGTACGTGTTTCCAAACAGTTCACATTCTTGCCACTACTGGCGTTACCGTACGTATCGGTAAGTAATCTTCAGAATGAACGCCGTACTTGCTAGGCAACTTCTCTCGCATTTAGGTAATATGCCTTTGCGGAAGTGTAGGAAGATTGAATTCTCTAGGCTCATTGGATAGCCACATGACGACATATAGCGAGTCATGACACACTTTGAACTGAACACCCAGTAGAATAAACATAAAGAAGAACTACAGTTTTTCATACGAATCCATAAAACGAGTTATCAAAAGGAAAATTAAAGCAATTACCATACTAATTCAAGATGGAACAATTTACTACAAGATTTAAAATCCATTCCTGATCTACCACGGTGTAAAAAAAAAAAACACATTTTTTCAAGTTATAAGAAATAGTCCCGTCGGTCTTATTTCCGGCAGCCAATCACGTTACAGGTCAGCTACATTTAAATGTGTGCGTCTTGCCATTCGCTGCTGATGATGTTATACATTTCCTAAGGCTGGATAAATACTTAATATAATCACCTGCCATTTTTATAGAAAGCACACGAAGACATTATTTGCTCAATTACAGTGTGTTTGATTTATTATCACAGGACCTATGAAATGATAATGTTAATAGTGTGGCAAATAAGATTCCTCGTCTGGTAGCTTGCAACAAAAGAACAAAAATGGCGAACGATACTACCTACCTATAATCTTTTTGCTGTAAGAAAGATCCTAATGTAAACAATAGCACGTGACTGAAGTGAGGCTTCATTGGCCGCTGTTTGGCGCCATAGATTCTCAGTACATGTTCCCGCCTACTGTTGTACATTCTGTTTCATGTTAAACATTTCCCGTTCCTCGTCAAGTAGGCCTAACCTCACTACTATGCATTTGTTTGCTTAGGACACATTTACTTTATAATTACTGCAATTAAATTATTTTTAAGTCTTATGTCTTCACAATGGACAGTTGAGGATACACAAGCCATACTTCAGTACCATGTGCTTACGTGAAAAACTACGAGCTCAAGTGCCGCCAGCTTGTTACAAGAACAGACTACGTCGGTATTACTGTTGGTATTCATCCACGTTCATAGTACATAACAAAATATAAAAGTAGCTTTTCTTTTACACAGCATTTTACACATGAGTGAAGTTAAATGTTTCATCATATCTAACAACTAGAATTCAAATTTTTATTTTCAAATAATACAAGATTATGGTTTCCAAATAGAACTATATTTTCCTGCGTCATGTGAGTGTTTTGACTGGGAGCCAATCACGGGTATGACAGCAACGTGCTTATGTTTACATTAGGATTTTTCTTACAGTGAAAACAGTACAGACGTATTAGAGCCTTCACTTCCTAAGGCGTAAGCAAAGAGGAGGAATCACGCCGGAAATAACACCGGCACGACTATAGCTATATTTTTAGTTCAACATTAATATGAATCTGTAATATGCTTACCTTATTTAAAAGTGAAACAACAAAGGTATGAGATGGAAGAAGGAGGTAACTTCTTTTGGAGCCAGCTTCCAATATGCTTTTCATAACTTCAGATTGTTCTTCTACAGTTCCTTTGAATAATAAATCTGATTTAATCATGGCTCCATACACCAAGATATGACCTGCATAAATATCAGCTTCTTCCTGTAATAAATAATACCGTAAACACATTTTTAATTAATAAATAATATCTGAGTGACATATAAAAACAGTAGGGGAGCAGTGGGTACAGTGAGACACAAAATATTAAGACATGTATGCAAGTGAAATTTCAAGTATTTTTAAAATCAAGTGCAACAGAAATATACATTAAAACATGGAGTACAATAATACATAAACAGAAATGTTAATAGATAAAGAACATAATATACAATACGTGTTTGTCAAAAAAATGCAAATGTCTCACTGTTCCCATTCAGGAGGGTACAGTGAGACACCAGTGTCTATTAACGGACATTGAAATGATTTACATTTATTTCAAAAGAAAAGAAAGCTTGCTGTCTCTTTATCTTGCCATGTTCTGTAGACTTGTTTAGAATCATTTTGATGTCTGACTTCGAAACCATTGAAACATCTGGAACATTTGGAAAAGTGAATTTTCCATGACTTTTCAAACTTTTGCTAAAAAATAAAATGAATTTTTGGTGACAACAAAGCTTATAATTATAAGAATTTAATTTAATTCTTTATTATTTCTTAATATTTTTTTTAAATTTTGTGAATAATTTTTTATTTAAGAAACCATTAAAATGTAATGTATCCATTATTTTAAACTATAGTTCCTAAATTGGTTACCAGTATGTTCATTTTTAATGTTAGTTACCGGTAAATGTAATATAATTAGTTTATTTTTGCAAATCATTGGTAAATGGGAACAGTGAGGCGTCTCAGTGTACCCTTCAATGGCATGTCTCACCGTTTCCTTTACGCATAGTTCGTTTGAAAATGACGCCATCACTTCAAAATCAAAACAAGAAAGACGAAACTTTGCAAAACATAACGTCAAATACCATAGTATTAGGCAACAAAACACTCATATTTCTATTTAATTTGTATATCCAATATAACCTTCATTAAACACAAGCCAAAAAATTTTACTTCTAGAGTGAAAAATTACGAATTATTTTTTCATCATTCACCTTTATAACTAGAATCAAATCGAGTATGAAAATACTGTTACTTTACTCATGCAACATACAACTCCACTGTTATAAACATTTCAACATCAAAATTTACCATCTAATAAAAAATGTCTCACTGTTCTCCCTGTCTCACTGTACCCACTTCTCCCCTATAGTGCAACACTACTTACACTCTTTGAACCTTTGGCACAATGAAGTTCTTTTCTGATAACTGCTGAAAGATCTTCCATGGTCAAAAATGAAAATGTTGACAACACTCCAACAAGAGCTGAATAGAATCCTTTCCTTGCTGTAATGCGGGATGATGCCAAACCACGTATTAATCGATTCAATGCATACGCCAATTCTGGACAAATTCCTTCAGCCTAGAAAGCAATACAAATAACAGCTTGAAATAGCTTCAGAAATCAATGGTAACACAGTTCAATCACTGCATATTCTCAAGAGAGGCATGCAATGTACTAAATTAAAAATAAATAAATAAATTTAAAGAATAAAACTTGAGGTAGTAGCATGAGCATCCCACGAGCACTTCATGCCCATTTAATTCACAGGGAGAAAAAATCTAACCTAACCTCACTACTGTGGTAATATCTGGGCGCTACTCCACATCACTGATTGCCTTTTCAATAACATGCAATGCTGATTCAAACAGATTATAATAGCATTCTGAAATTATTACGAGTAACTGCTACAATTTACAATTACCCGCAGAAGGAATGATTTTCATACGCCATCATCAAATTTATCATGCTTTCAAAGGGGAGTACGTTACATGGCGAAAAAAATGTTCAATAGTCTTCCTGAAGACATTAAGAATCATAGCCAAAACCCTGCATTATTTAAGGTAAAACTAAAAACTTACTTAATATCTCACACTTTCTATTCTGTAGATGAATTCTTGACATTTCACAGTACTGTGTAAATATTATAATACTATTAAATGGTAAACATATTACATTGTATAACATATTATTGTTATTAAGGTATTAATTCTGTACATATTTCATATTTGCATTTTATATGTATTGCATTTCATTGTTAAACGTAAGAATTGGACATGTTCTTTATTCTATGCTATAAAGCAAATGTAAGAATATTATGGAACGAATAAATCTAACTGTCTGTCTGTCTGTCTGTCTGTCTGTCTGTCTATCTATCTATCTATCTAAATTTGTTTGAATTTTTATGGGTAGTCAATCAGAAACATTGTTCCATAAAGTTTCTTTTATACTTTTATCTTAACTACAGTACTCTATAGCCTACTTGGTAGCTACAAGGGACATGTGAATTATTCTGTTTCACGAAAGTACACTATCACTGATGCTGTGCACTATTATGATCTCTTGGTGGGGGGAGACGTGTTAGGCAGTGTTCTAATAAACACACAACAGGAGTACATACGTCACTTCTAGTTCAACTGTGGTTAAACAAAGTTTATTTCTCTCATTTATTGTATGGCAATGGTCAATAAATATTCCTTGAAGCAAAATATATAGAATAAGAAGCCCTGTGACAAAACAAGACACAATTTTAGTGTAAATTTCCTGACAGGTTTATTCCGTATAGAAATACAATATTAAATTTCGCTAATAGATTTAACACTGTAGGTTCTATGAATGAAAACAGTTATATTACCAGTTGTTCTTTATGGTTGTGAAACTTGGACTCTCACTTTGAGAGAGGAAAATTGGTTAAGGGTGTTTGAGAATAAGGTGCTTAGGAAAATATTTGGGGCTAAGAGGGATGAAGTTACAGGAGAATGGAGAAAGTTACACAACACAGAACTGAACGCATTGTATTCTTCACCTGACATAATTAGGAACATTAAATCCAGACGTTTGAGATGGGCAGGCCATGTAGCACGTATGGGCAAATCTAGAAATGCATATAGAGTGTTAGTTGGGAGGCCAGAGAGAAAAAGACCTTTAGGGAGGCTGAGACGTAGATGGGAAGATAATATTAAAATGGATTTGAGGGAGGTGGGATATGATGGTAGAGACTGGATTAATCTTGCTCAGGATAGGGACTGATGGCGGGCTTATGTGAGGGCGGCAATGAACCTGTGGGTTCCTTAAAAGCAATAAGTAAGTATTCGACACAATATTGCATTGATTTATTAGTAGCTGCATAGTTTTATTGCATATTAGTAGTCGAGGAGAAGGTTTTGAAGTCGATTTAAATATGAATACAGTTTCTGATCATGATTGTGATTTTTAATTTTGTTGTGGGTGAGTAACATTTCATTTCTTGTGTACTCTTTCAACTTTTTGAATAGTGTAGGCTAAAATATTATATTTTCACTTTCTGTCAGCGGTGGATTTTCAGGGGAAGCAAGGGAGGCCGAGCCTATTTTACCAGAACACAATATGGCAATAATAATTTCAGCTGAATTAAGATCACAGACAAATTACAGCAAATGACGAACATTTTTTTCTTATATATTAATTTTACTATTCACTACGACTAAGATGTAAGTTACGCAAAGTCGACCACATTCAGTTGGTGATGCCCGCTCAGTATACTGTAGATAGTATAAATAATTCGTACTGAAAAATAACAGATAGCGCTGTAACCTGTATAGCATCCTGCAGTGTCTATGCGAGAACGGGAGAGAGGAGTCGGCTACATAACGCTACTCCCCGGTAACCATGACAACAGCAGTTCAACCAATAAGATAGCTGGTTAGAAGAATGTTTAAACTTGACTAGAACGAGCGAAGGGAGCTAATTTGGAGATGTCCTACTCACCGCTGACAACTTACTGTAGCAGTCACGGCTGGTTTCGGCTGTATTGGGAAGCTCTCTCTCTTTTTCTCTTCTTGGTTTTAGAAAATTGAGTCATGTGTTGTTAGTTTTCTCTCCCTACGTAAAAGTTTTCATTTATGTTGTTAGATTTTCTCTTGTTTGCGGGTATTCTAGTTATTTTATTCTTTTGTGTTACGAGATGTATTTACTTATACACTATTTTAAATAGGCTATATCGCAAGTTTAGAAACAAATGCAGATTTGTCTCTAGCTTCTTCTAGTAGCAGTTATTCAGTATGTTGTCACCTATTTGATCGGTTTGCGAAGAAAGAGGATCGTCGAGTTACTTTGCTGTAAAATTAGACTATGTAATAGTAATGAGCAAGCCCCGGATTCTTAGGTTTGAATCAATTTTGTTGCAATCTCGATACTCTCGAAATATTATTTTTCTTATTCGTTTTATGTAGCAAAGAGTAACATTCTTAAATTCAATATGACCTAAAAGACAATTCATAGGTTAGGACTTAGTGTCCTAAAGAGAGGCAATATTTACCAAGCTGCTGTAATATATTAACAGTATGTTGTTCATTTTTATTCTTTCCCCGTAAAATCATATAAATACCTAAACATAAGATTTAAAATCCTAAAACATACATTGGGAAACCTAATTTTAATTTCTTAAAATCTATAAATTCCGCGCTTGGTAATGAGGTACGTCACAGGCCTTATATTTTTATATTCTCATCATTCACGTCTTGGCCTCCTCAACTTTCAAACCCACCGTCCGCTACTGCTTTCTGTGTCATGTACAGGTTATTTTAGTATGTTGTGGTATATGGTATGTGAAAGTCTTGTTCGTACAGTGAGTTGTTGAGAGTTAAGGGGATGTAGCCCCTAAAATTTTGTAAATTTTTATATAAGCCTATATGCTATGGTTCTCACAAAACGTGTTAAGAAAATGGTGACCATATTACATTAATCCAATGTGGCCACTATAAAACGTGTTAAGAAAATGGTGACTATATTACATTAGCCTACATACAATATGGCCACTGCATAGATTGCTAAAATGTTCGCGACAATGACGTCACAGCCATTAATTGCTTTTAGGAAATTATCGACAAATTGAGCCCACTACAGTCGCAACCTTGCTCCTCAATTTCTCCTCGTCAATCACTGTGGTGGCATACACATGTACTCGATACCACAGGGAGAAGTCCAGGCTGATGAGGTCTGGTGATCTTGATGGCCAAACAGGTCCACCAGAGCCAATCCACTTATAAGGAAAAAATATTACGCAGGTATACTCGAATGAATCATGTCAAACGTGCTGGGTAACCATAATGTTGAAATTTCCTGCAATGCTTCACTGCCAAAGGAAACTCCTTCAAGTGCAGTATGGACACAGTGTTGATCCTATGTTGTTTGACAAAAATATTCGTCAAATTATGTCTTCCTCTTCCACCCTATTACCTCTTAAGCTTTTTACACGAACTTTTGAATGAAATGGTATAATTAATATATCGATGGCTGAGAACCAGACTGTTCTGAGTCCAACTTTTTATAAGAAAGAAATCTGTGTTTCATTGTGTTCCAGTTCTTGTCTGCATATATGGATCGAACAAAATTGTAAATATTCCTCTGCATAAGGTTGCTATGAAGCTATTCCAAATTGTTTCATGAAGCTTTGAATGTCAGGAGCTTAAAACAGTTCTCCTGAAAAAAAAAAAATAGTAAAATGGACTTGGAACAGTCTGGTTCTGGGCCATCGATATCCAGTCTGGCAGGCCCTGGCAGCACCAAGGTACCATTTTTCGAGGCCTGGCGGCACCAAGACACTTTTTTGATTTTCATATTCTGTCAAATTTTTCATTTACAAAAAGTCACATTTTATTCATATTTAAAAAATTTGATAGTGATGACTACTCCACAGGCCTTACAACCTTTTTATCTAGATTCGAACCCATGTATTTTCGCCTGACAGTCATAAGTATTCTTGTGGAAACAATGGTGATGGTGATGATGAAGATGACGAAGACAATTTACTGCCAGTACTACCGAAATTCTAGAGTCAGAGCATTTTTTCTTTTTTTAGAAATACACCACTGAGTACACCCGTTTTCTTTTTTATTTCTTCAAGGTCTTGTAATCTATTTTTGCAAAGAACTTTACCCTTCATTTCCACAACTGAAATAGTGATAATTAGGGAGCGGATTTTTATGTGCTAAAAAATTTAAATATATTTATTTTTTATGTGCTAAAAAGTACGAAAATATTTGCTAAAAATAAAAAAAATATTTATTTTAAATATGACAAAAGTACCTTACTTAGCTTGGAAAAAAAAATGTTACTAGGTACTCACCCACCACACTTGAGTGCTAGTAGCTGCCCGGGAATTGCAGTGAACAACAAAGGTCATCTCCAAATTCTCCATCACAAATGCATGCCGATTATCTCTGAACAACGACTTATACTGTAAAAACGATCTTTCCACATCACAGAACGTGCATATTTAAAGAGAGGAATGTCACAAATACAAACACCGTCAATTTCACCTACAGGCACACCCTCCAATACTTGAGCAACTTTACACATTTTTTATATCCACTGTTTTCTCAAACACATTCTGGAATTTGTCCCTTAGTACTTGTACTTCTGAACCTGTTAGCGAATCTAGTTTAATTTTCACGGCACGCACTTCCTTGTTTCAGACAACAGGTTTTTGGATAGGCCTATTTCGAGTTTTTTTTTTTTTTTGGTGTCTCACAAAATGCTTAGATTTGCTAACAGGAAAGCCAAATCGTTTTTAAACAACCATCTTTCAATATATCTTGAAGGATATCGATTGATGAAGCCCGATAACAGGGAATCACAACAAGACGTATTGCCTCACTTGATGGACATTAGCAAGAGGCGAGAGATTTGTTTAAATTAAATAATGTTCATACCCGAGCTCTTATCTGTTGTGTTTCACAAACAAAGCATTGAATGAAATCATCTTCAGCAACAATAAACATTCCTAATTATGTGTTGCAAGATCTCTCCTCCTTGTCCACGTTAATTTATTCTCTAATAATAACACTGATATGCTGCCTAGCAGTTCTCTGAACTTGAGGCGAAACTATTACAAAATGGATCACAGATACACCACACACTGGTTGGAAACACGAAGCAACCAAGAATTCTTAAAAAGATAACGTACTTCTGAGTGACATAATTGATTTAGTTTTAAAATATTTAAAAGTTTTTGTAAAAAAATTATTTAAGTAAAAAACCTCCAAGATTTATGTGTTTATAATAGATTTCCTGAAAATATGTATTTACATAATTTTTTTGTGAAAATATGTGCTTTTATGTGAAATAAAATTCGGGTTTTAAACTTGAAACTTCATGTTCGGAATTTTTTACTTTGTTAATTGTGCTTTACCACACACAAAAAATAATATTTAATTACATAGAAATCCGCTCCTTAGTGATAATCCAGAAACTTCAAGTAATTTAGGTCTGTGTTATTATTGACTTTAAAACAAATAGGTGGTCTTATTTACAGGTAATTATCCAAAAGACGTAATTTGCTCTATTATCCATTACAAAATCAGAACAAAATTAGGTACCGTATAAGTCCAGGGGTTGTTAAAATGGCCCATATGTGCTACACATTTACTTATAAAGAGAAACAAACCTAACCTAGCTATATTACCATGGTAAGCTAGGTAACACATAGACGACCTGGACGACCCAAATTGAGGTGGTTGGATGGTGTGACAGATGATTTGGCAAGAATGGGAATAAGAAATTGGAGAAGAAAAGTACAGGAGAGAGATGAATGGAGGAAGATTGTTGAAGAAGCCAAGGCCCATTTAGGGCTGAAGCGCTGATGATGATGAAGCTAGGTAACAGAGCGAGTTACGTCTTCTGGATATTAACCAAATAGGTAGGGCTACCTATATTCTTTACGTTGTTCATTATAGGTTAGGCCTAAATATCATGTGGAAGTAGCCACCAGCGTGGCTCAGTCGGTTAAGGCGCTTGTCTGCCGGTCTGAAGTTGCGTTCGGGCGCGGGTTCGATCCCCGCTTGGGCTGATTACCTGATTGGGTTTTTTCCGAGGTTTTCCCCAACCGTAATGTGAATGCAAGGTAATCTATGGCGAATCCTCGGCCTCATCTCGCCAAATATCATCTCGCTATCACCAATCTCATCGACGCTAAATAACCTAGTAATTGATGCAGCGTCGTTAAATAACCAAGCAGGGATAGTCTAGAAGGGGGAACGGCTTTCGTACAGGGGCAGTGGCATTTCCTCTAAGGTTAGAGCCCAGTTTAGGTGTATTAATCGAAAATTAGGAGCTACGAAATATTGAGAATAGGACGCATGTTTATATGACATTTTTTTTTCGATTAATACACACACACCTAACTGGGTCTAACCTTAGAGGAAATGCCACTGTCCCTGTACAGAAGCGCGCCCAGCGGACCGGTGAGAGCAATGAAAGAGATGAATTTGCGGGATTCTTCGAGAAAAACAATCAGTAGGAGGTGTGGCATCGAAACTTTTTAACGTAATGAAACATAGGTTTGAACACCCTCCATATCTATAGGCCTAGAAGAACAAGCAGTGACAAATGGTCATTATTAATAGTACCGGTACCACAAAAATAATAAATAAATAAATAAATATATATATATATATATATTTAAGGCCTACTTAGATTAAATTGTATCTTCAATAAATAAATTAACCAACCATTACGGCATTTGTAATTATTACCAACAAATAACGTATTTGCTAATAATATGAGACTTGCCACTGCGTCTACTGTACATAGGCTATATTATTTTAATGTTGATCATTAACACACGCTAACCTGCAAATATGTGTTAACCTACCTCAAATTCCTCTTGCTTTGCGAAAATATGTTGTAACAGTTTCAGACCAGCTTCTATTCGGCATTTTTCATTATCACTTGCTAACGACGTAAAATTATCCAGTACGCTAGAATCCATTTCTGTTGCACGTCTATGTTCATTTAACATGTGCTTTCCACCTGCCTCCATTTTACCAGGCAAAGCAAGCCGATTACTTTTTATCGTTCAACACCAACATTCTTCAGTTAAAAATCGACAACATTGCTGTCATTTGTTAATAACATGAACCAGAACGGTCCATAAAATTTTGAAGTTACTTCCGTATATACTTAAAATATAAATACCACATGAATTCATCGGCACTTTAATAATCATTTGTTAGTTCCTGGCACTTTCGTCGCATCCAACATGGCTGGAAGGGGAGGTTATGAGGAGCGCGAGCATAGGCAAGTAAACAAGTATTGTGATTATTCGTTATCTGCTTATTAGTTTAGTGTGTAATTGGAATGACTTTATACTTCTGCACTTATTTTACCTATATTGTTAAAAATAACAATTTTATCGATGTAAATGTGAGGTTAAGTCTAATAATATAAAGGCGGTGTGAGTGCAAATCTTAATAGCCAGGTGTTTGGAACCTAGTAGACTTTGTTTTTATTTCATTAATGTGCACGCTGTAATCAGATCCTTGGTCCACAGAGACTATGGAGGAGGTGGAAGACGAAGAAAACCTTTGCCTACAGAGCCTCCTTACACAGCTTACGTCGGAAACTTGCCACAAGGAGTTGTACAAGGAGATGTTGACAGAATATTTAATCAAATTCAAGTATGAAACCATTGCCTTTTTACAACACATGAACAGCTTAGGAGTAAGTTTTAGTTTATTATTACAGAACTTAATAATGCTATTTTGTATTATTTTTAAGGTGAAAAGTATTCGCCTGGTTCGTGATAGAGAAACAGACAAATTCAAAGGTTTTTGCTATGTGGAATTTGATGACGTCCGTAGTTTGGAGGAAGCATTACAGCTTGATGGAAACGTTTCTGTAGAGGGTCACTTTCTTAAAATCGATGTGGCTGAAGGGAAACGTAATGACCGAGGTGGTGGTTTTGACAGGGGTCGATCACGAGGTATGTACCGAAATGTGTAATTATTTGTCATTGGTAATTTGCGGTTTTGTATTCCGTTATTAATATACATCGTTCTTATTTTATAAAGGTGGTTTTCGTGGCGGAAGAGGAGGTGATCGGGGATTTGATGATTTTGGAGGTTAGTAGTGAGTAAACGATTCAGTTAACATTTTTCTTTGCTTAAATTCTGAAGACATTCACAGCAAAGTTAGCATTGTTATTTAAGGAAATTAAATTATGACAATTATTCCAGGTGGCGGCGGCGGTGGTGGTGGCAGTAGTTTCAGTAACCGAAGTGGACGAGGTGGAGGGGGCGGAGGAGCAGGAGGTGGTGGTGGTGGATTTACAGACGCTCGTGGAAATCGAGGTAGCTACGGCCACTTTGAAGAAGGAGGTGGAGGCAGGGAATGGAGTCGTGGAGGCAGAGGGGGAGGTTACGGAGGTAGATCCAGACCCGACCCTGGTAGAGATAGGAGACCCTTCGAAGAATTCAAGGATCCTCCTCCAGGTACTACTTTTTGTCGTTTACAAAAGAAGCCTGTTAAATGGCATACAATAATCTGTTAGGTAATTCTCTATAAGAAGTGAACCACAGCCTCATAGTCCTCCTGCCACAAGAAGCATTCGGGAGATGGGGGAAAGACGGGATTTGGAGTGAGGAAGGAAGCCATCTGTGAGAAAATGAAACAACCAATGTTAGATTTCTTAGTATTATTAGTATTTATTTATTTAACCTGGTAGAGATAAGGCCGTCAGGCCTTCTCTGCCCCTCTATCAGGAGATTCCTACTATAATATGAAAAATGAAATTATTACAATTAGTATTAAATTTACAATTACAATAAAAATCACAATACCGGTACGAAAAGATTACCTGACTAATGAAAGCTAGATAATTTATCATAGAAAAACAAAGAATATTTTATGTTTACTGAATTACAAATTAAACCTAGAATAACAAAATTGTATAATGATGAATTTATTGGATATTTAAATATTTTGTGATAGATTAAGGAAACTATTTACAAGAAACCAAATACTGACCAAGTGTCTAGTAAATTTTCGTTTGAATTCAATTTTATTTCGACAGTCCCTGATGCTAGCAGATAGTGAATTCCAGAGTCTTGGCAGGGCTATTTCTTGTGATGCTCCTGTAATCAGAAGATATATATTAACATATAATCGTCCATTGCTGTGGAAGAACGGTTAGCGGGCCTGGATTGAAATCCTGGTTTGCATTTTTCCTGGGGTTTTACCTCAACCCATTAAGAGCAAATGCTGCGTAACTTTCGGCATTGGACCCTAGACTCATCTCGCTAGCATTATCACTTTCATCTCACTCAAATGCTAGATAACCATAGCAGTTGATAAAGCGTTGTAACATAACCAACTAAAAACAACGTACAATCTTCTAATGCACAGATGGGCATCGTGCCTCACTTGAGAATTTGTGCCTCACTGACCTTCACAGAGCTTATCGCTCTAAGTCACATCACCTTCACAGTCCCCGTTCCTCCCTCACGTAGCTCCTAGGCGTGGGCAGGTTCTATATCAGTTTCATAAGCAATATGAGTGGTGGCATAATGGCATTATCAAAGCAGTGTGTGCGCGTTAGAAAACGATTATTTCATGAGAAATGGGAGGAAGAGTTTTTTTTGCTGTTTAGAAGGGGAGAACATACGATGTATGTTATGCTCGAAAATCCTATTAGGCATGAGTACATTTAATATACAACGACATTACTCCTTATGTCATAAAGAACATGCTGAATTAGAAGGTAAGAGAAATTAAATGTTATTTTTCGTACTATTCCGAAGAAAATTTATGATCTTAATATTTGCGTAGTATACTAAATACGACATTATACCTTAAACACGCTGCATTGAAAGGTACGAGGAATTAAATGTTGTTTGTACGTATTATTTCCAAAAGAAATTTATAAAAAAAAATATCAAATGTGCGTAGAAAACGAAATATGATTTTCTGAAATTATTTTAGGTCGAGAACGTGCAAATCTATTAAATAATCTTGAGAAATGCTAGAATATTCAAGAAAATAAACGTAGACAACGTGATGGAATATTATTGGCTAGTAACGCAATTTCTCGCCTGTGATTTTTTAAATCAATTCAGCGACGGAGAAACAGTAAAGAGGTTTATGATTAAAGCTGCTGAATTAATTTGCCAAATTGAATAAAAGTTTTTGAGTCTCTCACGTTAACCAAGCGCTTTTCTAATAATTCGCCACTGACCGCCTTAGTGATTACGATAAGGTGACGCAGGTCACAGCAGTTTATATTTCCCATCCTACTCTGCAGTCTCCTCTCCTAGTAAACAAACTATTTCAAATCGAGTGCCTCACATAACCGAAAATTGTGCCCATGTATGTTCTAATGATAAATTCCTTATCTATGGATCCGTGGTCAGATACTTTAACCATTAGGTTAGCCTACTGTAGCAGTTGGTTGTAACATGTCAAAAGTTTCGTAATGTCTTGCAAAGGTCCAGAGGAAATAATGCATATTGTCAATGAGTAATGGAGGGGAATTATGGATAGGCTTAAGTAGTCCATTGAGAATAATGGCATGGTTAAGTCGGTAGGATTGTATTATTAGATTCGTTCCAACAACAGTCAGGAACCGTCCGTAACCATCGTGAGCATGCGCAGTACAGAAAAGGCATTCCAACACAATTCGAACCAGTCCTGAACCGGAAACATGTACTGCAGTCGGGCGTTCCAACAAGCTTTTGACACAGGTTCGGAATGGTCAGAAATAGTCCGCGGATTGAGGCATGTACGGAAGAGTACAAGAGACGCACATGCTCATAAGCTCACCAGCGTCTCATGGATACTGAAGCAAGACATGATCGACTGTCCACATCAATGAGGTTAAGATGAAAAGTGACAGTACAGACGAATAATAAAACTAGAGATTTAATTTGAATTTTCGCCAAAAAGAAAGGGAATGGAAATTATTTGGGTATTGAAATAGTTAATCACAATTTAAACATGCAGCTTTGATTAAAAGTGTAATAAATAACGTACATACATTAATAATTAAAAAAAAGAACTATTTTTAGATGAGAGTCCCGCAGTACACGACATTGAATTAGCGGAATTCTTGCCTTCCATATTTTTTGTCATCTTTTTATAGAAAATGATCGAAATTCTATTTTCTGCAATTAGAATTAGCTGCGAAACGATAATAATAAGCATCCTGTTCTTAGCAAAGATGATCACAATTATAGCATCTCTGGATTTAGTACATAATGATCCGCGAAAGCGTTCCAACAGCGTCCAGTCAGTTTCAATCCCATAGCAGATACTCAACTAGCGCATGCGCATAAGATGGTACAGGAACCGTACATGAACTGATCCATGAACCGCTTGTTGGAACGAACCTAATGTGTGAAAGTAAATGAATCAGTGTATATGAAATGAAATTTTTCAATTCTCCAGTAATTCGCTGTGGACCTCTCTACAAAATAGAAATCCAAGAAAGAGATTAGTGGGTATTGGTATGTAAAAGCATCTTATTATGATAACATGTATTGAATGGAAATGTTTTCCTTTGTGAAGTGGTGTACGTGTTTTGGGGGACTGGGCCTGCAATGCAAAAGTGAATCTCCGAAATATAGGTTTACAGGTTATTGTAGAACGAGATCGTATTTCGACACAATCGTGTGTTGGATGTGAATGGTGAATTTGCGTTCGTGATATAAACTTTAGGGAGAGGAGAAATGGGAGGACCTTCTACAGTCAGTATGGTGCAGCTATACTAAGAACATACAAGTAAATATTTTTCGATTGTTGTGTTGAGAGTATTTGCAAGCAGAAAGTAAAACAACGTGTTTACCAGGGTAAATAATAAATAAATAATAAATAAATAAGTATATCTCAACCAAGAAAGAAGAAGATCAAATTGATTATCGTAAGAAACGGGCAATTGCAAAGAGAGAAGTTCGAAAAAAAACATAGACAAAATTGGATAAACTTTGTGGCATACTTAGAAAATGATATTACTCGGCCTCAACCACAGACTTATAAAATTCTTAAGAAATTAAATTGTGAAGTAAAAGATAATCTAAGAATAAATGTTATTTCTCAGGACAATTGGTTACAGTATTTTCAACAACTATGGTCTACATCAACACAATCTCTCACGCTTCCATTTTCAACTAATCCTTTATTGGAGTCAATTTCTATGGATGAACTACAAAGAGTCTTGGCTAAATTGAAAAACAATAAATCTCCAGGAGAAGATTTAATAAATAGTGAATTATTTAAATATGCTAGCCATAAATTTCTACAAAGATTTTTGAGATTTTTAAATTTGATATGGGAGGAACAAGGATTTCCAGAAAGTTGGACTAAATCTATTGTAATCCCTATACATAAGAGAGGAGATTTGAAAATTACGGATAATTATAGAGGAATAAGTTTATTGAATGCAGGATATAAAATTTATGCAAATATTTTGAAAAACAAACTCAATGAGCATTACGACAATATTATCAGTGAGGAACAAAATGGTTTTCGTCGAGGAAGGTCCTGTTGTGATGGATATTTCGCATTGAAATTACTGGTTCAGAAACATAGAGAATTTAATCTAGAAACGCATATGGCATTCATTGACTTTAAAAAGGCTTTTGATAAAGTTAATCGGAATAAATTACTTCAGATTTTGGCAGATGATCAAGCACCTCAACAGATTATACAAAATATTTACAATATATATAAAACAACCATCACAGCAATTCGAAGCAACAATAAACTTTCACAGTCGCGACCCATTTATAGTGGAGTACGACAAGGCTGTGGCCTTTCACCACTTCTGTTTATTATATATATATAAATAGAATCATTCAAGATTGGCAACAGACATGCCATGGATTTATTCCAATTAATCGAAAAAACGTTATGTTTTATTTAACGACGCTCGCAACTGCAGAGGTTATATCAGCGTCGCCGGATGTGCCGGAATTTTGTCCCGCAGGAGTTCTTTTACATGCCAGTAAATCTACTGACATGAGCCTGTCGCATTTAAGCACACTTAAATGCCATCGAACCCGCAACCTTGGGCATATAAGGCCAGCGCTATACGAACTCGCCAACCAGGTCGACTCCAATTAATCGAAATTTGCAGCTTGATGCTTTACTTTTCGCTGTTGATTTAGTTCTCATGGCATCAACTGAAGATAATTTACAATATTCAGTACACAATTTAAATATGGTCAGCGAAATATATAACATGGAAATTAATATTGAAAAAACGAAAGTCATATCATTTTGTGGGAAATTCCCTGTACCAAGTCTGTTTGAATAATAAAATAATAGAAAGAGTAAATACCTTCACTTACCTTGGCTATACACTATCACCTTATGATGAAGTAGATATTGCTGAAAAAATATGTAAATATAATAAAACAATGGGGATCATTAATAAAATCATGAAACCTTCATTAGTACAAAGACACACAAGAATAGGCTTGTATAAACCTTAGCACAGCCAGTATTAAGCTATGGTAGCGAAGCGTGGACTGTGAAGAATAAAGCTGTCAGTAGAATAACAGCAAGTGAGATGAGGTTCATGAGAGCAACAGCTGGATATACTCGCTGGGACCGTAAAAAAATGAGGACATAATGCAAGAACTTCAAATAGAACCCATTATGCAGTTCATCAGCAAATATCAACTTCAGTGGAATGGTCATCTCGAACGAATGAATCGATGCAGAATTCCAAAAGCACTGTTTCATTACCATCCATATGGCAAAAGATATCTAGGCATCCAAAGAAGAGATGGACTGAAAATTCTAGTTTGAGACCGTAACAGGCCACTTGGCCTAATACTTGTTAGGAAGATGATGATGATGATGATGATGATGGTGATGATGATGTTGAGAGTATTTGCAAGCAGAAAGTAAAACGTGTTTATCAGGTTAAATAATAAATGATGCTTCCTTTGGTTCACTTTTTCTAGAGAATTACGCTTACTCTTAGTTGTATACTAAACTAACAATATGTCTGTTTCAGCTGCTGATATGAGTTCAAGGCCAAAATTACAGTTGAAGCCTCGAACTGTAAACAAACCTCTTAACCAATTGGCGGAGACAAGTCAGTCATCCAAAATATTTGGTGGAGCAAAACCACGAGAAGAAAATATCCCCAAGTAAAGAAATATGGTTAACATTGGAATTGGTTACTGCCGAGGCAGGTAATGTAATTTGCTCTTATAAAATAATATTCAGCTTGTTGTTGTCTTGAAAGTATTAAGCTAAAATTTTATAACTGCAGTTGTTTGTTTAGTCAACTGTCCGAAGACAGGTTTGAACCTCATAATAACACCAATAAGGGAACTACACCAGGAGATAATGGGGTAGGGTGGCCAGTTCCTTTCCCCCTCCAATGAATACATCACCAATTAGCTACATATTCTACTGATCAGACTTCAGATGCATACAAACAATTGTTCTTCCTTTGACACACATCGATAACTGCAGTAGAACCCAACCCCTATTTAACGTTTTCTGGGAAAACAGAATAATTAACTTTAAATGGGGGTTGACACCAATAGAGGTTTGCTATTTTTTTTTAAATTAAATACTTTCACAAAAATTCAATTTATTTGCAAAAAAAAAGCTACAGTAAGTAACTTGTGGATAATACTATAAAAAAAGGAGGAAAACATTAAGGGGAAGCTGGGTGCCAGTCAAGTCCTTTTCCCACCATCCAAATGTAAAGACATTTTTTGCATTTGGATTTTTTTCCATTTCGTGAATTAAATTAACCTTTTCCGCAAGAGTGAGTGGCTGCGTTCAGCCAGGAGAGCGCTAATTCAGCTATTCATTTTTGCTGTGTTACAGCAGCTGTAAATGACTGAACGACCAGATTCCAAAATGTCCGCTGTGTTTACAAAGAGACACATCATTGTTCCGTCTACACTGGAATATAAGACACCATTGGTTGTTACCTACCCCCTCCACTTTCGCTGGCTCGCAGCGAAAAAAATTTTGCTATGAAAAATGGCGGCCGCTATTTCAGCGCTGTCCCGGCTGAACGCAGCCATTGTTTTTCTATATGCGGCCATTGTTTTCTAGTGAAAACAATTCTATCTCTTTGCTGTAGTGGCACTGACACCATACACCTCATCGAGAGCACAACAAAGATAAGAAGCGAATGATGCTGTAAGTTATGAATTATGATGGATGGCTTCATTGAATGTGACTGGTTCTTGCAAAGATCAGCAATTAGCAGACGAACAAGTACACAGCTTCGTGTAGACTTGGGGAAAGAGTGGTGATCGCATGGTCCACTCCATTAACACTGGGCATTAAGGCAGCAGACTTAAAAAAAAAAAATTCAAAATTTGTATTTTATGTGTTGAATCGAAATGTATTTATTTTTGCATTAATTTTCAATTTTGGAAATTTAGCCTTTGAAAAGATGGAAAAATTCAAATATCTTGGAGCAACAGTAACAAATATAAATTATACTCGGGATAAAATTAAACACAGAATAAATATGGAAAATTCACGGTATTATTCAGTTGAGAAGCTTTTGTCATCCAGTCTGCTCTCAAAAAAGCTGAAAGTCAGAATTTATAAAACAGTTATATTCCCAGTTGTTCTGTATGTTTGTGAAACTTGCACTCTCACTTTGAGAGAGGAACAGAGGTTAAGAGTTCGATGTGATCCAGGCTAAAGGGCCATAGTCTGTTGGAGCTGTTGCTACCATACGTTTCATCTACTACTCAGGCAGACATCATCAGTGGTGTGGCACATGGGAGCGCAAAGATCTCCTTAGCGTGCTGGGAACAACTGGTTGTTTAATTTTTGTACATTTTTACTGAATCAAACAGTCTATAAAGATTGCAATTTTTCATAACTCTTTGATTGATCTCGACTTAATTTCCAATTACGTTAATATTTTTCACACGAATGTTGTGTTTTGTACGAACGTCTGTAGTTTGTATTGAGAGTTTCGAGATTTCAGTTTTATTCAAAATTGATACTGCACATTATGTGTTTGTATCATCCCAACATTAAAGTTGAAGTTCCGTCTATGTAGTATAATGCAGTTTTGAAAGTGTATTGTAATGAAATTCATGAAACGGTGTGTTTGTAATGTTAGTTACATGTAGTCTCAAAAGGGAGCATAATCCGCAATTCATGGTAACCAACAAGTCATATTAAAATATGGTGTGTGGATAAGCTTCAGGGCTTCTACCGCGTTGTCTTGGTGTTATTGGCTGACGTTTCGACTGCTGTGTTGTGGCCATCTTCAGAGCAGTTGTTGGAGAAGGAAATAGTCTTCCAGCACTTATATATATAGTAGTCTTGATGGGGGGAGTACTTGCTGTGATAGATCGTAGGTTCTCCTTCTGGCATCTGATTGGGCCTACGTTGTCCAATCCGGTTAAGGTCTGTATGAAGGGGAGTATTCATATTAAATACTGGCCCTCATAAGGTCCGAAAGAGTGATCTTGATACCTTGCCCGATGTCCGGATGAAGGAAGGAGAACCTACGACCTATCACAGCAAGTACTCCCCCCATCGAGACTACTATATATATACAGGGACATCATTTTATTTTTACTTCAATTTTTATTGTACCTGAGTTTTTGAATGTACTTCACTTCCACCCCTTCTACTAAGGAAGTTCCAACTCCACACAGAACCAAGACCGCAGATAGTAAGCAGTACTGAGTTCCTGAGTATAGTACGTTCCAGAAATATGTTCGCGTTTTCCAGTGACGAAAGAGCTTTCAATATTGAATCATATTTTCGCACAGGTACTGTCCGTTTGCCTACGTCGCATCCCGATTTCCCCCACCTGCTTCTGCTCGCCCCTCTGTAAAAGCTCGGCTGTCTTAGCTCTTTTTTGAAAACATTAATTTCTCTTAGGAATTGGACGTTTACGTAATATTATACAGCTGTTTAATTTAACTTAAATAAAAGGGCCTCGTTAAGTAATTAACTGTCACGTGATTTCCTCCCTTTCTACAATCCTGCGGCATAACCACTTGGACGGACAGTAGATAGCATGTCTGAGTAATTTTATATTTTCGGGTTGGGCAGAAGTGAAGATTGAATTCACAGTACGTAGAGTAGGTACAGAATTATTTCAACATGAGTTACTAGTACGAAGGACGAAACTGGCAATTGGAATTAGATGCAATAGTCTATAGTGCGATAATATGCACAAAAGAACTGAAGCCTGTATCGAAATGAACGGCCACCATTTTCAAAATTGTGTTTAAATATTCATATTATGATTATTTTTCAATTTAACTTCTTTCTCTATATTGTACACTAATGTGCTGTAGACAGTATACACTGCATAATGAATACGTTCGCATGGATAACTCACTTCGTGAGTAAAAACACTTATTCTTAATACAGTACTGTACTTTGATTAAAGAAAAACCTAATGAAAATTATCGAACTCAAAATCGCGATATTTCCTAGTTTATGTAAATGGATGAACTACTTTTCTTCCTTCCTATACCTAGTAGAGTGATTTGTGTTTTACGCCAGTATCATCGAACTCCAGTCTTGGAGGGGGGAACAAGCAGTGTTTCCGGTTCTCTAAAGGTATAGACAGGTTAATATTAAGAATGTTAGTAAAAATAAAATGATGTCCCTGTATAAGCTGGCAGATTATTTCCTTATCCAACAACTGCTCTGAAGATGGCCACAACACAGCAGTCGAAACGTCAGCCAATAACACCAAGACAACGCGGTAGAAGCCCTGAAGCTTATCCACACACCATGTACACCAGCCGCGGAAGCCTACGCGAACATATTAAAATATGTTTGACTGTGATCATGGTCACATGACAGCCATGCAACTCCTACTGTTTATGACTCTCATAGTAGTTGTGTAATGATATGTTGTGCCATCGTCACTTAGGTCGCATTATTTGCTAACTGGATGGCTACTGTGTTCGACTTCTGCTCATGCTCATCAGGATTTCTGACACCACCATTTTACTCGATAATGGAAACGAATTTACTGGAAGAGCTGGAGCTCTCAGGATATTGTCGCACCACCGGATCTGTGCCCCTTCAGCGCCGCCGTCGTTCTTGGAAAAGTTAACACCTCTACTCACCCCATTCCACCCGTTTCTCTCCCACCACGTCAAACAGCAGGCCACGAACCTTCCCGAATAGGGATGTTGCCAAACTTCCGGCAAACAGTGTCATGTCTCTTGAATATTGCTTATAATAATGTAAGGTTAATTATTACTTATTCATAATTCAATTTAAGTAGGTCTTTCAATCAAAATACATCTTCTATTTCTACATTTTAAAAATCTAAATCCCATGTCTTGAATCACTTTCCGTAGCGTTTCTCTTCCTCCTTGGAAATTTATTGCTTCTCTCGCAACCTTCAATAATTTCTCCAATGTCGGAACTTCTTTCTGCATCGTATAAAATTCTTGTATC
This sequence comes from Periplaneta americana, assembly GCF_040183065.1. Lineage (NCBI taxonomy): Eukaryota > Metazoa > Arthropoda > Insecta > Blattodea > Blattidae > Periplaneta > Periplaneta americana. The sequence continues at coordinate 9,892,940 of NC_091129.1, read as the reverse complement.
TTTCTTCTTAAAATACTTCTGTCCATATCATCTACAAGAATTAAAGGTTCCCTTGGTCTGTTCTTCCCTGGTGACTCTAGCTTTTCATCTCCTGCACAGACTCCCTCTCTCCTGATTTTCTTTATTAGGCGCTCTGACCTACCTTTATAAATTACATAAAACATTGTATTGTATTAGTATTAGTTAAGTAAGTAATTTTAATACATAATCAATTGAAATACAATAAGCCTCACCTGTGATCGCAGCTGCTCTTTTCGTTGCCTAATTTATAGCAAACAGATATTGACCTGTTTGCTCTCTTCATCGCAAAATACTATTACGTACTTGCTTAATAATATTTATTTCGCCACTCCGTGCTACAGTATTCATGTTGACTTGACAACACTGGACTGCAAGTGCAAATAAACTGTCCCGCAAGTAGGCTCAAAATTGTGAGTAGTGGGGGAGAGAAAGAGAGAGGGATAGAAAAGAGAGAAATAGGAATACAGGGAGAGAAATGAATTGCCCAGGCTGAAAAGGAATTAGGGTTCAGTTCGCATATCTTACGGGGGCACAGATCCGATGGTCGGACTATACTATAGGATAACTACATGGTTACTAAACTTAGTCTGAATTGATTACAAATGAAAACTCTACTTGATTTATTATGAATTTACAAAATGTACATGAAAGTTACTTACAAGATATTTCATGGGCTGACGCTGATGCCATAACGCTACCATCTCCGTCTTCTCTTCCAAGACTCCCGACTAATGCTCTCCGTAAGTCTCAACTAAGTGCCAGAATCTCCTCACCAACACTTTTCATGTTTCATTATTGGTTTCCCACCCGGGGTACCAGCCACGCCATCCACCAGATGAGATGGGCTTAAAACCCCTTTTGATTTCACGTGCTTACAGATGTCTTCTTAATCAAACATCTCTTACAAATAAACAGATATTAGAACGCACTCAAAACCAAGCTTTACGACTCATCACTGGTGCAATCAAAACTACTCCAATTGAAGCCATGCAAATAATCACATCTAATAAACCAGTTGTAACAGACCTTGAAACACAAGCCCTTTTAACCTATGAAAAATTAAGAAGGCTTCCAAATTGGGATAAATGGAGTAGATACAAAGATTCTAAATTTACATTGAGGACCCAAAATGGATACATATAAGAGGTAGAAAAGCTTAAACAAAATCTAGAAATACCAAGTGAAAAGGAAAACTTGATGTCTCGATATAATCCACTTAATAACTTCAAAGTAGACTGCTGCCTTGATCTTGATGAAGTCTTCAACAAAAAAGATATAAATCCAGAAGTAGCAAAAGCCATTGCCCTACAAACAATTAATAGAAAATATCCACAAAAGGACTGGTTGTACATTTACACTGATGGATCTCTCATGGATCAAAATGAAGGAGCTGGAGCAGGAGCTACTTGCCAATACTTTTCTCTTTATAAAAATGTTGGCAAGTACACAACAAATTTTGATGGCGAAGTTGAAGCCATTTATACATCACTTCAAAATATATTTGTTTGGCTAAACTGGTGCAAAAACATAGTCATCCTGTCTGACTCCAAAGCTGCAATCCAGTCCATCAGCTCAACTACATCCCCTAAAATGGAAAAAGTAAAAGAAATTCATTGCATGGTAAAACAAATTCAAATGCTAAATAAAAAAGTGGTCTTCCAATGGATCCCGGCCCACTGTGGACTGAACGGTAACGAGAAAGCAGATATGTTAACAAAGAAAGGAACTAAAATCAACTTAAAAACAAATTTCAAGTTGCCATATGAATCAATAAAACGAGTCATAAAAAGAATAAGTAACAGCGAACAGACAAAACATCAAAATTCAAAATGGAAAGAATCATTCAAAGATCCAAAACTAATTCCTGATCTACCTCGAAAATCTGCCGTGGCCATGTTTAGATTGATTACTGGTCATGATTGCCTCAGTAAACACCTCCATCGTATTGGAGTACTGAATTCACCTAAATGCTTACTGTGCACCAGAGAAGAGGACATGGAGATGGAGCACCTGGCTAATTGTGAAACTCTTAGGACATTTGTGGACCTTCCATCAAAATATTGGGAAGCAAGAAGGATGATGACTTCATTGTTAAATCCAGAGCATTAGATACACACACACATACACATTTAATTCGATTCAATGCAATATAGTGATAAGTCACTTTAATGAGACTACGCGTAAGAAAAGAGTTCGAACAATGCGTGATATAATTTAACCAATTAAAATGCATGCTTTGTTCTACTGGACCAATGCGATTAGTCCAGCAATGATCTGTGGAGTAAGAATACTTTTATCGTAGGCAGTGATTTACCACACGCGCGACAAACTGTGTAACGCTGGCTAAGCATCTATTTACTTCACAAGCTGGGATTGCATTGCGCGTCTTAACCGTGTATTCTGCTGACGCTGTTCCTGTTTCAAATTTAATACTCCACAGGAAATCATGCTACAGGGTGCTCTTTAGCCCTGGGGCATAACAGATATATAGTGTAAATAAATAAAACTACAAAAAATTATTTTAACATTCACAGAGTAATAGAAACATATTTCATAATGTTACATGTGCAATGTGTGAAAACCATAAAAAATTATAGTCGCGACGCTGTTATTCCCGGCGTGACTCCTCCTCTTTGCTTACGTCTTAGGAAGTGAAGGCTCTATAAAGTCTAGGTAGGTAGTATCGTTAGCCATTTTTGTTCTTTCCTTGCCGAACTACCAGACGAGGGATCTATTTGCCACACCGTTAAACATTATCATGTCATAGCTCCTATGATAATAAATCAAACTCATTGTAATTGAGCAAATAATTGAGCGGCAAATAACATCCTCGTGTGCTTTCTGCGAACCCAACGAAAGAGCCAAAATGGCGGGCGATTATTTATCAAGCCTTAGGAAATGCATCAGCGAATCACAAGACGCACATGTTTAAATGTAGCCGACTGGCAACGTGATTGGCTGCCGGAAATTAGAGCGACGGGACTATAACAAAAGTTGAGTTTATGTGCATTGTCATTGAAACTGTTGTTGTAAACAACGGCCAGAAGAATTTATGTCAAGTTAAGAATATGAGTGGTGAAGAGTGAATTAGTTTATATGACTTTCTGTAGCCAGTTGTCTGATACTTGTTCTGTTTAATTTAATACACAAAGTACTATCGATCTCTCCTCGATTTTTTTTAATATAGATTTTGTGTTGTATTTCAGATCCAAGAAGACCCTCTAAGTTGCGTCCATAAGTCAAGGCAGATCATCAGTTGTGGGATTTTATTGGGAACACTTATTTTTTATGCACAGAAAACATCAACTGACTTCAATTGTTGTTGATAGCTCTGTTTCATGCTCCCACAACCCTGTTTGTGAAACAGACACGACCTTCTTCCCTAACTTTCCTGTTCTAATGCAGAAATGTTATTTAAAATTTTCTTTCCTGCTATAGGAATATCCGAGATAAACGACTTCTTTTTTTTTTTCACTGGAATGATTTTTGATCTTGAATATATCCACCAACTAGACTTTTATTGTACTGATTGAATTCTTGGATAGTTAGTTTCCGAGCCGATTCTAATTTTTGCTTGTATGATGTAGTGATCATTGAATATCTGAAGCATGTTTTACTTTTAACAGAATTCTTGTATTGTAAGAAATAGAATTGGTTTGGAAATGAAGATAACCAAGCGTGAAGATCAATGAAATATTTTGAGAATTATCACAACATGAATACCTTTCCTACTGAAAGACGTGACTGACCAAAGTGAAGCAGCTCTTAGCCAGATGCCTTTTGTCAATCTTAGAGTTCATGTTTATAGTACCCTTAATTTGGTCTCGTAAAGCTGTACAATAATTGAGCTTTCCAATTAGATATAGATTGTTATTTCTTTCAGTAGCTAAGGTATAGACGCGATACTGTAGTCTATGTTGGTCAAGTGATTTTTGTACACAAATACTGAAACCACTTATAACGTTCGGTTTATAAGATGATTTTTTTATTGGGTAATATGTATACACTCAGGAGGCTAGTCCCTCTTGATGTATTGTCAAATAATTTAACATAAATAATAGAATCACTGCAGAAATATTCAAAGGGTTGATGTTTTTTTAAATAAAAGTTAAACTTACGTAAAAAGTGAATAAATAATAAAAAGTATTGAAGAAAATCTGAATGCATTCTGTTACTGTGCTACCAGTTTTATGCCCGGTAAGTGATCAGTTGACATGCTGATACTTAAAATGAAAGGGGGAGAAAAAAAAAAAGGAAAAAAAAGAAAAGGGGAAAATATATATAAAAATATACATATATATATACTACTCGATCTTGAATTTCTAAAGTAAGGAGTTAATTTTGTACTCAACGATAGATGTACGAATGTAAAATAAAAATATTGCATCATGGAAAATGGTGCGTATTTTGTAATTAAAGCATAAAAAAATGGAAACCTATGAAAATGCGAACCATAAATAGTTGAAGTGTTAAAAGGTATTTTTTAAGGAAGCAACAGTAAATGGACAGAGACTAATTATGTTGTTGCTGGTACAGTGTTGAAGCATAAAAAGTAATAATGGTAGTTCTTTCCTTTGCTCCTGTGTGTGTGACTGATGAATTTTTACATTACCGGTATTATTTGTGTAGGTCACTATGCTTATACGTATTAAAATAATGTTGGTTTGCCTCACAGTGCTTTCTTGCCCCTTCTCACTCCTCACATTACATTTCATTGTCCTTACTCTTATGTGCAGTAGCAAATTTATTAATAATACATGTATCACTCAACTGACATAGACTAACAAGTAATATTCCTCTTGAACACATCTTGCAGTGAATACACTATAAAAGAAATCAAATTTCTTAACATCAGCCCTTCATAAAGTTAGTCATTACACATTTTTAAAATTCAAAGAAGCATATTTAATTATGAACATCTCACTATAATATAGGGTCAGGTCCAATGAATAACTATTTTCTACTGCACATATAATACATCGCAGTGGCGGCTCCTGCATATTTCTTAAGAGGAGGAAAGAAGTTAATGCAAAATGACACCTTCTTGAGAGAAACAAGCTACAAATTAGCCTACATGCATACATGTAAGACCAGGTAGTGTTAGGGTTGGCCTTCCCTTTTGTATAGCAATAATCTGTTTTTGTAAACTGAGTTTCCTAAATTGTCCAAAATATAATATGTTTTCACTTCCATTCATTGTTGAATAATTGCACAAATAACAATTACAAGGAAATTCACAACCTCGCAGCATTTTTCGAGCACACTACAGCATCACGCATGTTGGAAGAGACTAGGTACTAACACGTAATCGGAACCGTTTTACGGAAATGGGAATGAATTTTTTTTTTTCGAATAAATTTTATTCAGCTTCCTGCAAGTGGAGGCTGCCTTGAAGACAAAGCTTACCATAAAATTGTAATGGAAAAAAATTAAAACAATGGAGAAGAAAAAGAATAAGAAATAGCACAATTAGAAATAATTGGAAAAGACTAAACAAAACATCATTAATTCCAGAAGAAACATAAAATTTCCTAGTATCTATTAGCTATTGGATGATCACAGTCGTCTATTTAGCACTAGTGTAAGACCCAACTTAAGTGAGCAGATCGCCATAGCAAAGAGCTCAATCTATATAACTGTAGGAAAGAGAGAACACTGCACCCACCCACGTGGTCTGTGTTGCCACATATACATTTTACAAGTTCAGTATCACATGCTTTTGAAGAATGTCAGTTCATACTACCATTATTGTTCAAAACTGCCGGTGGCCGAATAATTTTTTATGTTAAAAATAATGTAGTTTGGAGTACCTACTTTCAATTTCAAATATATTTGTACAAAACTGACAACTTCACTGTTGTCCTATCTAGTACACAATGAATGGAAGTGAATTTCGGGGGGGCCAAAAAGATCTGTGATACTAACGTAGAACTACTTCCTCTTTGTTTTATATAAACCTGACTTTAACTTTCAAATATCCTTGAAAGTTTCAAACCATGAATAGTAGCCTATATAAAGTGCGATGAGTAATATTTTTGATTTATAATTAAAACAAAGTTTATATGGTGTCTTTCTTAGCGTTGCATTAAAACTGTTTTTATTGTGCCTCCTCCTAGATGTGTTATAGTCTGGTTGAATGCAACATTGTTAGATGACAGCGGTAGCGAGCTTGCAGCACGACCAGTCGGTTTCTATTTCCCGCCCATGCGCTGATTCAGAGGAGGATCTCCTCCCTATCCAATCATTTCCTTGCTTTCCTCCACACAAACAATCTCGCATCTTTCTCACAGTTTTCTAGCAGCATATGAGTGCACGTCGTTTAAAACTTAATCAACTGAGGTTTGCTTATAGCTGTGAACTTAAAAATTATCGAATCTTCCTCGAATTTCAAGGCACATATTTTATTTGGCATTTACTTTCAAAATAAGAAAAATGTGAGGAGGACGTTCATCCCTTCCCTCCCCCGAGGAACCGCCACTGATACATCGTCTTTCATAAGTCCATGAAACGTTGTAGAAATTCACCACAAATAAACTACACAATGGATGATGATAATACTTACTCCAATTGAGAGAGAAACTCTCCAAGTTTTATTAAAAGAAAATCCCACTCTCATTGTTGCCATAGTTTAATAAGGAATGGGGATCAGATATCACGACAATGCGTTTATTTTATAATGCTTATATACGATCAAAATTGACCTATGGATGTGAAATATGGGGAGGAGCATCAGCAACTCATCTACAAAAAATATCTGTTCTTCAAAACTCAGCTTTAAGGTTATGCCTAGGAGTACCAAAAACCACTTCAACTGTTGCCCTAGAAATTCAATGTAATATTCAACCAATCAGACACTATGTATTACAAAAGGATCTAAAAATATATTTAGTATTGCAAGTCTCATCCAGATCTCAGATATTCTTCAAATTGTCAGATAATATCCTGTGTAATTTCTATAAAATAAACAAAGAAGAAATACCAATCTATATCACAGACACACTCATTGCTAAAACTCCAGTTGTGAACGAAATTCCTCCATGGAAATGGGTGATTCCAGAACATAGCATACAAATTCCAGGAAACTATTCCAAAAATGATCCTCCATACATTCTTAAGTTAGAAGACATGGAACTACTCTGCAGCACATATAATGATCACCTTCAAATTTATACCGATGGATCTCTAAACCCTAATGATGGTACATCAGGAGCAGGGTATTATATTCCAAAATATCAAGAAAGTTACTTCATACCATGTTCATCCTCTTCAGTGTGTTACTCAAATTTCTGAAAAATCTATTTGCATACTTACCGACTCCAAGGGGGCTATATTTAATACTATAATCAAATATGTACCAAATCTATACGCACATAGAATTATTCCAATTCAGAAACAACAGAGTAAACTAAAAAAAATTCCAAAAGGAAATAACATTTCAATGGATACCTAGTCATTGTGGTATACTTGGAAACGAGAAAGTCGATAATATTGAAAAACAGGGAACATATTTGCAACCAAGACCTCTTCAAGTGATATCTCTATCCAGTGCCTTTGCTTCAGTAAGATCTGATTTTATAAACCTATGGATCAACAATTGACTCTCTTCTGACAAAGGAAATTTTTAGTCGGTACAAAGGAAACCAAATGACCTGGAAATGTACAAAAACTTGCCCAGATATGTTCAAACATTTGTAACAAGAGCCAGAACAGGTCACATTGTCACACAACTGTACCTACACTGATTTCACATTTCTGATAATCCTACTTGTCTGTGGTGTAATAATCATGATGAAGATCTGGAACACATTCTTCTATACTGTCCATCCATAAACCACAAAAGAAATAAATTAAAATCATCAGTACCAGTTGCAGAAGACACAGCCCTGCAGTACACAGGGTGTTTCCGAGGTGGTGTTACAAACTTTCAGGGGTGATGGCGAAGGGCACATGTATAAATTTGAGATGAGGAACCCTGGTCCGGAAATGACTGAGTTGAAAGTTACGAGCAAAAATAGTTGTGTGGAAATGAAATCATTTTATTCTCTGTACACTTTATTTATGTGTATTTATCTGTACATCTTACACATTCTGTATTCATCTGACGTTGTTTACATTGTCTGCTTAAAGTATTCCATTCAGTGCGCTGTCTGAGAGATGGGGACAGGAAACTACACTAAAGCAATGCAGATAGCGTAATGTGTAATGGACATGGTCAGTCCTGATATGCACGTCTGTAGACAGCAGTGTATGTGTACAAGTTGCAGTGTCCAGTCGATCAGTCCTAGTGAAATGGAGGAGTACACGAGAGCGGAATAAGCAGACCTGATTTTCGAATACAGATGAGCCAATGGGAACAGTAGACAAGCTCACAGATTGTATTGGGGCAAGTACCCACGTAGTAGACATCCAGCCCATACCATCTTTCCACGACTGTTCCAAAGGTTGAGGGAAGGAGGGCATGTGGTGCCAAATTACATTCCATTTCCACACAACTATTTTTGCTTATAACTTTCGACTCAGTCATTTCCGGACCATGGTTCCTTATCTCTAATTGATACATGTGCCCTTCGTCATCATCCCTGAAAGTTTGTAACATCACCTCGGAAACACCCTGTGTATTGACTGCACCCCAACTCTGGCTACTAGCAACAGGCATCTATAATGAACACCAATCAAAATACCCCTCATTTCTCATGAAAAACAAAAACTGAATAGACTATAGTGGACTTTATGTTGTCAGCAAACAGCTGGATCCATTAAAAAGATTGATTGATTGATTGATAGTTGCCATAGTTTGCCGCTAGGAGATAGTCGCAAATATGACGTTCAGTAAACATGATTAGTCATTTTGTTTGTTGCAATTTCTACTCAAGAGCCTCGTACATTATGACTGTACAGCAATGATTATGAGCACATTTCCAGAAGGCAGCATCTGTTTTCAACAGTATCAAGAAAAGGTATGAGAAATTTCAGATTTACATGTACACCAAGTGATGTTCAAAGATATCTGACCCTACTAATCGATAATTAGTGTTGCCAATCATAGATAAATATACCTGCATTATAGAATTCAATTTTTCATTCCACTCTACTGATTGTAAAACAACACTGGGTTTAGTTGGAAACCAATGATATTGTCAATTATGAGAATAATTTATGCTTACTCAACATAATCATTTTTCCTGACATATTTGTAACGGCCCCAATAGTGGTGCCACCTACTGAGAACTAGCGGAACTATTTCAGAGTTTGTCAATTTTTTATGCCTTTGGTTCTGACTTCTCCCGTGGTTGGAAAGTTCGCTTACATGATCATAAAATCGTAGGTCAGATATCTTTGAACTTCAGTGTAAATGTTGGAAAACTGGCTGATGCCACAGGTGAATGAAGATCGGGGTAATGATTACATCTTTCAACAAGGTGACGACTGTCTGGCTCACTACCACAAATACATGTGAGGCTATCTCAATCAAAATTTGCCATAAAGGATAGGATACACAGAACAAAGAGGTGACGTGTTAATGCCGTGGCCACCCAGGTCTCCGGATTTAACCCCATGACTTTTTTCTTGTTGGGATACTGTCTTTGTACCTCTGCTCCCCACTAATCTTCAACTGTAATACCATTGCTGTGGCTCTGGTTGACTGTGATATGCCGATGCATACGTGGGATTATTATGGATTTTATCAATTTTAACATCGTTGTCTGTCGTATCGGTTACCAGACATAAAGTCCAGGATTATAATGTCCATACGTCTAAATGTCCATAGAATAATGTACACTATATCCATTGTTCAAGGAAGTTATAGTAATCTATGTAAAAATTTTCAAGTACAGAACTAACCAGAACTGAAATTTTTGAAGATGGAACGAAATCCTCAGTTAGTGCCATCACAGAAGGGTAAGCCACTTCTTTCTTTTCGTGGGTACCTGTACCAACATCATGATTTTAATGGAGATAGGACAAAAATATATTGGCGATGCAAGGAAAGAAAATGTTTAATGCTGCAATGATAACTAACAGCAACCTGGATAACATTCGGGATGGCACAGATAAGCATTTACATTGTGCCGATGAAGCAGGTATAGAAGTAAAGTGCATCTTGAACCGTGTTGAGGCAAGAGGAAGAGCGTTGGCTGTACATCATCCATCCATTTAAAGATTAATATAGTGCCTAAAGCGCGAAGGAAATGAAATTTGGAGACAAATATTGCAAGAAAGAGGGGGGCATACACAAATTAAAGAGCCAGTGAATAAAATGTATTTGACGAATCAAAGACAAATTCTCTAGACTATGAGACACTACAACAGGTACAAAGAAAATGGAGAAATTCTCATATAACTTACAAATGGCTTTTAAGGAACCCGAAGGTTCATTGCCGCCCTCACATAAGCCCGCCATCGGTCCCTATCCTATGCAAGATTAATCCAGTCTCTATCATCATACCCCACCTCCCTCAAATCCATTTTAATATTATCCTCCCATCTACGTCTCGGCCTCCCTAAAGGTCTTTTTCCCTCCGGTCTCCCAACTAACACTCTATATGCATTTCTGGATTCGCCCATATGTGCTACATGCCCTGCCCATCTCAAACGTCTGGATTTAATGTTCCTAATTATGTCAGGTGAAGAATACAATGCATGCAGTTCTATGTTGTGTAACTTTCTCCATTCTCCTGTAACTTCATCCCGCTTAGCCCCAAATATTTTCCTAAGCACCTTATTCTCAAACACCCTTAACCTATGTTCCTCTCTCAGAGTGAGAGTCCAAGTTTCACAACCATACAGAACAACCGGTAATATAACTGTTTTATAAATTCTAACTTCCAGATTTTTGGACAGCAGACTGGATGATAAAAGCATCTCAACCGAATAATAACACGCATTTCCCATATTTATTCTGAGTTTAATTTCCTCCCGAGTGTCATTTATATTTGTTACTGTTGCTCCAAGATATTTGAATTTTTCCACCTCTTCGAGGGATAAATCTCCAATTTTTATATTTCCATTTCGTACAATATTCTGGTCACGAGACATAATCATATACTTTGTCTTTTCGGGATTTACTTCCAAACCGATCGCTTTGCTTGCTTCAAGTAAAATTTCCGTGTTTTCCTTAATCGTTTGTGGATTTTCTCCTAATATATTCAAGTCATCCGCATAGACAAGAAGCTGATGTAACCCGTTCAATTCCAAACCCTGCCTGTTATCCTGAACTTTCCTAATGGCATATTCTAGAGCGAAGTTAAAAAGTAAAGGTGATAGTGCATCTCCCTGCTTTAGCCCGCAGTGAATTGGAAAAGCATCAGATAGAAACTGACCTATATGGACTCTGCTGTATGTTTCACTGAGACATTTTAATTAAATGAACTAGTTTCTTGGGAATACCAAATGCAATAAGAATATCATATAATACTTCCCTCTTAACCGAGTCATATGCCTTTTTGAAATCTATGAATAACTGATGCACTGTACCCTTATACTCCCATTTTTTCTCTATTATCTGTCGAATACAAAAAATCTGATCAATAGTCGATCTATTACGCCGAAAACCGCACTGATGATCCCCAATAATTTCATCTACGTACGGAGTTAATCTTCTCAAATTCTCATATAGCTACCTTAAAAGTATTGGTTACCATCTTAAAAGTGGGGCTCTGGTTCCCAATGATTAATAACTTATTTGTACGAGTTATGGAATAAAATTTATTGTCTTCTATCCAAGCAGAATTTTCTTTTGAACGTGGACATTATGGACGTTTGACACTATGGACATTTTCACCTTACGAACGTTTTATCATATGGGCTTTCTGTTGTATGGACATTTAGTACATGGACATTTTCACCGTATGGACATTTTGACCTTACGAAGATTTTATCATATGGACGTTCTGTAGTATGGACCATATATATGGTGGAAGCGTCATATCATCAGAAATGGAAAGATTGAGTATCTATGAAATATGTAAAAAAAAAAAAAAAAACTTTATGAGTTTGTCTCTATTTCAGGACAAAATTTGGTATCCGTTGCATAGTTTATTTGTGGTGAATCTCTAAAATGTTTCACAGACTTAAGAAAGCTGGTTTATATGGTCCATACTAACATCATCTTAATTTGATTGAAGGCTGGACTTGTGGGCCACATCTCACCAAATAATGCAGAATAATTATATTGGCTGACAATAAGTAACTGCACATGTAATTCAATTCACTGTATGTTGTAAAATAATTTTGCTTCAGGGCAGTAGGTTTGCATTTGTAAATCAAATTCATTGTCGATCGTCACTCTGTAAAAATAGATGTAAATATATTAAATTTTTAATTATACAGCAGAAACCACCAACTTACTATTCTCTGTTTTAGAATAGGCGAGATAGGTTAGGAAAAGAGTATATCAAAGATTTCTCCCCTTATGCTTGTATGAAGACTGAAGCTTTGCTGAAAGTCAGTTATATATCATTGTTGTAAAATAAATACTGTATTTGTCGGTTATAAGACGCACCCCAAAAATTGAAAGAAATTTTCCAAAAAAACCTCAAATTTAAAGAAAAATATAACCAATGTTAAGAAATATTCACTGACCTTCAGAAGTCTTTAAATTCACTCCCGTCGCTGTCGTCAGAAGTGTCTTCTTCATTGGATCCATTGAACTCGACATCAGAACAGGAATCTTCAGATTCATAAAAAAATTATTCTCACTTTCATCTAGGGCGTTGCAGATACCACACTTCAAAAAAGTCTTCACAACAGTGTTCTCACTGACCTTGAACCAGGATATTTTGACCCATTCCCTTCGTAGTCAGCTGATGCATGCTGCTATCCATCATCCACTTATTCCACTCTTCTCTCATGAACACTTTAAATGGTTTAACAAAACGTCAAGAAACTGTAGTTAGTCCTCCTAGTATGACAGCATTCCAAGATCTTGGAAGAGAAAAACTAGAGTGCAGGCATCTATGAAAAATAATGGTACATGTAGGCCTACTTTTATTGTATAAGATGTAGCCTCATTTTAAGACCTATTTTGAGAACAAAAAAGTGTCTGTTATACACCGACAAATACGGTACATTTTTACGACACAAGAAAAATTGTTTTAAATAATCTGAGGCAGTAAAAAGGAATGAAACTACAGTAGAACTTGGTTATAACGACATCCAAGGGACCTTAAAAATTATGTTGTTATAAACGAGTGTCGTAGTAACCAAGATTCACATTATCAATCTAGTGAGGTGAAAAATAAAAAACTTAATTAGACTTATTTTAGATTTATGTATTGAATTTAAAGCCTTCCATGAACATAATAAAATACACGTAGGGCTACAATTATAAATACAGTATCTTGTATTAAAACAGTTTGTTCAATACTCACCAAACTACTTTACTTAGGAGTGAAGTAATCAGTCACTTTACTCTGTTGTCTTCTGCTTGCCAAATACATACTTTCTAGGGCTAAATTACATTCTATGTTCATAATTTCAGTTGCAATTTCACTGCTCCCTTCCCTAGCTTCATAGAACATGTTCATAACTCTAATGACTTCTAAAGTGTCACTCACTTCTTTTAGTGACTACTGCGTTAAAATGCGTGCACTTAGTGAAAACTTCTGTCGAAACTGATCTAATACCGCATGAATTCGGGCAGGTTACAATGGGGTGGGGAATCCGCCTGCATTCCAGAGGTCTATGACAGAAGGGGACAGTAAATAATTTGTCGGGACCAGATTTAAACAAAATATTTCTTAAAATACTTTGGTTCTTAGAAAATCTTATTCCAAACTGAGGTTGAAAATGACGTTATATGCGAGGTAGACACATATTGAATATTAGAACTAATATCATTACTGGCAATCAAGAACAAAGGTGGCTGAGTACTGATCCTTGTGGAACTCCATGTTAAACATTCATTACATTAGATTTCTTGTTATTAACAGCAACATATTGTTTACGTTCAAATAAATATGAAGAAAATAAGAGTAATTCTTCATCTGTTATCCCACAGTAATTCAACTCAGAAATTAATATTTGATTATGAATTTGTCGTATTAAGCAAGATAGAAGAGCATATGTCTTATGGGGAATTAGTTTGGACCACAGAATATTTGACGTTATAGATGAGGTGTCGCACAAAACGAGGTCGCTATAACCAAGTTCTACTGCATTTATAATATAAATGAAAAAAAAAAACCGCCATTTAATTTAAATACACGAACCTACCCATATTTTTAAGAATTTAAATAAATAAAAAAACTGTGGCAACAGTATTTTCAATTGTTGCTTAATACAGAGTGTTAAAAAATAACGTTTACGGCGTTTCAGGGATGATAGAGAAGGTAAAAACAAACAAACTTTAGCAGATGCGCTGTTTTGCCGCTAGATGGCCTGAAGGATAGATGACTTGACTTCTGTCACAACACACACTGGTTAGTTCTGTTTATGCACGACCATCTTGTAGGGGCTTATCTGTTGCCTAACAGTCTCCGTGGTGGCGACGTCCTACCAGAACTTTTAGAAAATATCCCATTGAACATCAGAGAACGAATATGGTTTCAGCATGATGGTGCCCCTCCACAATTTTGTCGTCGTGTCAGGAACCACTAAAATGCTACATTCCCCGATCGTTGGATTGGCAGGGGTGGGCCGGTACCGTGGCCACCTCGATCACCGGAGCTAACCCCACCGGATTTCTTTTTGTGGGGAGATGTGAAACGTTTTGTGTATGAGACACCGATCGATACGGCAGAAGACATAGTTGCTCGCGTTGTTGAAGCTATTAGAGACAATGTTGGCCTTTTTGAGCATTGCAGACACTCCATAGTACGAAGGTACCAGTTGTGCAATGCCTTCAATGGACGGCAGTTTGAACACCACCTCTAAAACGACAATTGGTCTCGTTCTTTATGGATTATACTAACACTTATGTACACAATAAACGGCACATCTGCCAAAGTTTTGTCACTTACAAAATATATTGTTTTTACCTCCTCTATCATCCCTGAAACGTTGTAAACGTTATTTTTTAACACCCTGTAGAATGAACCTATAGTAATGTAACATCGAAATGCCCTCATAATTGCTGTCTGAAAAATTAAAATTATGGTTTATTTAACGACGCTTGTAACTGCCGAGATTATATCAGCGTCCCCGGTGTGCCAGAATTTTGTACCACAGGAGTTCTTTTACATGCCAGTAAATCTGCTGACATGAGCCTGTCGCATTTAAGCACACTTAAATGCCATCGACCTGGGTCGAGATCAAACCCACAACCTTGAGCACAGAAGGCCAGTGCTATAGTGACTATGCTACCTAGGCCGACGTGCTTCTGAAGAATCTCCTCCAACTAAGGAAGAAATTGAGTTAGTAATTACGGTAATAAGCTAAAAAATAAATCTACAAGCAGAATTATTTAAGGCTCAAGGGAAATAATTCACACTTTCTTCAGCAAACTTGGATATTATCTGAAACAATCCCAGATGAATGGAATAATGGTATCATTTGCCCAAATGACAAACTGAGACTCTATGATATGTTCAAATTAAAGAGGTGTTATAGGTCAATAAGAACCTTGGCTATTTGATATAACTCCTGAGACTGAAAAGGGAGAAGATGTCACAGGCAACTAGACCAGGTTACATAGTAAATGTTGAATTTTGATCCTTACTGCAAGTCCCATAGTCGTCGATATAGGCTTTTTATTTATCTGATAGCTCATAATGTCCATCACAACTGACTTACAAGGCATACTAGGTAGAACTTGTGTCTATAGAAATTTCGTGAAATTAGAGTTGTTCATGTCATCACGATAGTCGCTTGTCTTCTGCTTTGATCAGGACAGCGTTTCTCAAACCATGGTCCGCGGACCACCTGTAGTCCTCGAGGTCTGCCCTTGTGGTCCTTCAAAGAAGGCAGAAGAAAAAATAAAATTCAAATGAATTGTGTATCATTCTATAGCTGAAAATCTCAGAGTTTGGAAATGACACATGGCAATCGCCTTTCACTTTTTCTCCCAGTACTGATATTTTATAAAATTTATTATCCTATCCGTCTACCGACTTCACACTCAACTCTCAACAACCAAAGAGGAATTTAAAGCACTATGAACGTGGTGTTTCTCGCCATCTTTTCCCTCCTCATCTGGCGCCGCGTCTGTAACCCAGCCAGGGACCACCCGAGGACCGAACCTTTTCATGTATTGATGACTTTCTTAATAGTTTTGCCGACACCCAGTCTGCACATTGAAATGGTCACGTACTGTACGTCGTACACCAATAATACAACTCTGAGGTCACAATTTGAAACTTATTTTCCAAGTAAATGTGACGAAATTCCATGGGTTCGTGATCACTTTCATAGCAATATTGAAACTAACAAACTTTCACTGAGTGAAAGAGAATAGTTAATTGAACTCTCGAATGAGACCGGACTTAAAATGAAATTCCAAGCGGAAGGTATGGTTAATTTCTGGACCTCATCACAAGTGAAAAGAGAACATAGGGATTATAATTCAGTTTGCTTCTACGTATCTGTGTGAGAAAGGGTTTTCATCACTAACTCTAATAAAAACAAAGTAGACTACCGAAATCGACTCGATGTATGTGGCGATCTCCAACTTAAGTTTACCAGCATACATCCAAATATAGAACAACCATGGAAGAATCAGCAGGCTCATCCATCTCATTAATGTGAGTACCAACATTTATTTTTTTTTAGTTAATAAGTTAATATTATCCAAACTCTAATAGCCTTGAATTATTAAAGAAACAAAAATGAATTTTCTTCTATTAACATTAGCTTAATTAGTTAATACTAATATGAATTTAATTTAATTAATTTTAATTAATTCTTTTTTAAAATGTAAGTATATTGATATTAACACACAAATTCCACAATTTGGGACATCTGGCCGAAATCTACGGCTGACCACTAGGATCCAGAATACAAAGCAGAGGTTAAATTAAAAATACAATATGATTGCGGAGAGAATACGGAACAATGATAAATTTAAAAATAAAGTACAATTTGATTTCGAAGAAACATGAGATGAAAATACATTGAAGAGTAATGAAATGAAGTAAAAAAAATTACATAGTATTATACAAGTGATTGTGTAGAATGGATAATGAATCTCTCAATACCATTAGACAAATTCTGTTAATGTTCTCATTAGAAAATTTAAGAGAAAGGAGAATGGTTTTGGTTAACTTAAATGAAGTTCCCCTAGCGCCAAAAAGAAGTCCTTTCACTTCCCATGTATTAATATTCATTTTGTATCTCTCACTGAAGTGAGGAATACATGGGTTGTAAATAGATTCTTTTCATTGTTAACGTTGTTGGCTTGTTGATCATCCTTCTCAAAATGGACAGTGGGGTCAAGAATGAGGCTTCTTTGATTCCGGCGATTGATGGCTATAATGTCTGCTCTTCTCGATGACTCATTCTCAGCCAAGCAGTGCACTTCTTCGTAAACCTCCCATTTTGCCTTCCGAAGAGTGGTTGCGATGGAGCTTCTCACTTTATGGTGGCGATTGTTCCTCAGTAGTTCTCCTTTAGGACAATAACCCAAAACATGCCCAAGGGTTTCTACTTCGCCGCATCCTGGATGACGACACTTTTGATCTTGAAAGGAACAACCTGGCACCGATCGTACTGCTGCGATGTTTGTGGACATCTTTATGGCATTGGTCCACTCTGAGGATGATATCCCTCTTCTATTACTAATCCAAGAGTTGTTTTTTGGATCTTCACTGTAAGTTGCCACTCCTTTGCCTTTTTGTGGAAGATGACACCAATTATTAAACGACCTCCGCCATAACTCAGATCTTAAACTTCAGCCTGTCATCGAATGTGCTTCTGCTTAATGATAAATTTGCTTTCGAAGAGAACAAAACTAAAGTGGTCCGCAAAACATTTCTGACTTAAAAAAGTGGTCCCCACTTCAAAAAAGTTTGAGAAACGCTGGGTCAGGACAATAACAGGGCATTTTTTAGTTGTGAGATTATATTCATATGTATTCTTTTTTTTTTAGTTAATACTTGTATACTAGAATGTATCTATCACCATGGCATGGCGCGTCCTCAAGTTGCGGATCGAGGAGACGGCCTGCAGATATGGAGGGTAGCTGCGAATATATTGAATAAGCAGTCGCGGACTGCCGATGAGGGGTGGTCCTCCAGCTTGGGGGTTGGGCGAAGGGCTAACAACCCAGCACCGTAAAAAACATCTTGTTACGAATCCTTCAAATAAGATTAAGGGTGTTTGAGAATAAGGTGCTTAGGAAAATATTTGGGGCTAAGAGGGATGAAGTTACACAACAAAGAACTGCACGCATTGTATTCTTCACCTGACATAATTAGGAACATTAAATCCAGAAGTTTGAGATTGGCAGGGCATGTAGCACGTATGGGCGAATCCAGAAATGCATATAGAATGTTAGTTGGGAGGCCGGAGGGAAAAAGACCTTTAGGGAGGCTGAGACATAGATGGGAAGATTATATTAAAATGGATTTGAGGGAGGTGGGATATGATGGTAGAGACTGGATTAATCTTGCTCAAGATAGGAACCAGTGGTGGGCTTATGTAAGGGCGGCAATGAACTTCCGGGTTCCTTAAAAGCCAGTAAGTAAGTATTTCAAATTAAACCCTTTTATTCTTGCAAATACACTAATGTTTTTAGAAACTGCAACACCAAGAAGGATACATGTGACAAATGAAATTGATACCACAGATTTGGTACATGACAATACACAAATGATTAGAATTAAAGAACTGTACTGATCTGTGACCATGAGATTTCAGTATGGTGTGAAGCCTCCATGCGCTGTAATCAGAGTCTCTAAGCATTGTAGCATGGAATCAAAGAGGGCCTGGATATGTTCCAGGGGAATCTCCCTCCACGCAGTTTGTATCCGAGTCCACAAAGCGTCAAGAGTGGGTGCTGAAGGACATGACGAACAAGTTGCCGACCAACCATATCCCAGACATGTTTGATGGGCGACATGTCTGGCGAACGTGCAGGCCAAAGAAGCAGTGATACCTGTCGTTTTTCGAAGAAGGCTTGCAACAATCCTCGCCACATGTGGCTGGGCATTGTCCTGCTGAAATATGGCATGTGGAGTTGCCTGAAAGAGGGGCAATACCTCGGGCTCTAAAACCTCCCTAATGTAGCAGTTGCTGTTCAGATTACCCTGAATACGTAGGAGGAGAGATCACATATTTTATCCAATGGTGTCCCAAACCATCACACTAGGAGTTTGTCCGCTGTGCTGCTCAACAATGCAGGCTCTCAGATTGTGTTCACTATGGTAGCGTCTAACACGTATGAGGCCATCAATGTAGGACAAGTTAAAGCGGGACTCGTCTGAAAACACTACATTTTCCCACTCAGCTCGCCAGTGACAGCGTTCATGTGCTCATTGCAGTTTGAGGCATCGGTGGCTTCTGGACAATGGAAGGTGACGCAACAGCATGCAAGCCACTAGTGAAGCCCTCAAAAGACGGCGAAGAACCGTTGACGTAGACAGGTCCACACCTGTTGCAGTACTCCAATGTCGACTCAACACTGTGGATGAAGCTGTGTGGTCCATCACGGTCATACAGACAAGATGGCGGTCATCCCGTGCTGTGGTCACATTACGTGGTCCAGTACCCACTCGTCTCTGTGTACGACCCTCTTCTATCCACTGGTTACACACACGCATGCCCTGTACGAGCCGAAATGTCACGGTATGACAAACCTGCTTACTGGAGACCAACCATTCTGCCCCGTTCGAACTCACTCACGTGCTGATATTGCGCCCTTCCACGTCGACGAGGCATACCTGCACTAGCCTTCATGTTTCCACTTCGTTCGGAAGCTCTGCACTGACTGGACAAGGCATAACACTGACCTTGCTGGTGACACAAGAGACGTCACAGCTGATCGACATTTCTTAAGCAAAATACTGATACAACACCGACTGTTGGTTTCGATTTTAGCCACTGATAATTGGTAGACTAGCTTTGAAATAACGCAATGTTGCCATATCTTAATAACAATGCAGTATCAGCTATACGTTTATATGACAAAACATGTTTGTTTCGGTGTATAGAATATTCTGAAATACTTTATAGTAGGCCTACATAATTATGACTCACTCTGTGTGTGTGTGTGTGTCTGTGTGTGTATGTATGTATGTATGAGTTTTTTTAATTTTTTATTGAAGATCCAATGCTGCGTTGGATCTTTTCCCATTGGAGGAAGGTGATTTTTTTTTTCACGTGATAAAGTGATGATAGATTTCATGAAGGTGAACTTTGAATTGATTTCGTTTTTATATAGAATGTTTAATGAAAGGTTGCACATTTTTGCTTTTGAATTTTATTGTCACAGAAACAATCCATTAGCACCCATGTATTTTATTTTCGTAAATACATGGGAATTACTCATAGTTTTGAGGTATATTTTGCATTTTTAGTTCTTTTTTATTTCTTACTTTTGGCGATTCTGTTCTTCCAAAAGTAGTGTCTACAGAAAGCATAGAAGTACTGTAGTCCTCCATGTCCTCTGTACTGTGTGGAGCAAGATGACCCATACCTATGTCATCTCGCTCCATTTATTCAGTTCCTGGATAGAGAAATCAGGTAATCATTGAAGTGAGATTGAATGTCACATGGCCGTTTCGTATTTTGTGGCACAGTTCGTTTCCCTCCTTATCTCGGAGGGAACTGAACTCAGCCATATTGCAGTCAGTTGCTCTACCAACTGAGATTAGTCAATTCAATTTGAACTTGCATTATACACAGTTTCATTTTCATGTGGTAAACAATCTTTATACTAATTAATATGATTGTTAGCGATAAAATTCACTTTCTTGCAATCACAATTATTTTGAAATTTTGATATCGATTTATTATTACATGAATGCATGGGAATATAATTTTTCAATATAGTTGCTTAATGGTTTATATTGTCTTCGATTTCCTTTGCTTATTTCTGGTGACAATATAGGGCCAAAAGTACTTTTTTTTTACAGAAAGCACAGAGGAAGTAGGGCTCCATGCTTTATGTACTGTGCAAAGAAGTACTTTCGAAGGCCCCCATAATACACAGACATGCACAACTAGCATGCCCAGACTAATGGCCTACAGAAATTAAAGACAAACAGGCTCTTTTTGGCTTGGTTCAAAAGTAGAGAAAACTAAAAAAAAATGGAAAAAGAGAAGATACATAGTATTGTTACAACACAGACAATTTACATAGTTCGTCTACTTTGCTTTTCAATTCTGTCACCTTGTCAGCAACAGTCGATAATGTTAAATTGCAGACATTTGAGTTGTTACATTTGCCTCCTGCATCTTGTCAGCTAAAAATGCTAGCTTGTCCAAACTATCCTCTTCTCTGCAAAGCAAGGACATTCTAATAGTGAGTGCTAGTTATGCTAAGAAGAGTGACTTGAGGACTTCTTCACCTAAATGACCGGAAGCTAAACTTCTGAGCTCTTGTACATAGTGGGACGGTCATTTCTCTCCTATAGGAATGCTGCTCAATAATCTATTGAGTCTTTTATTGATTGGTTCAGCAAAAGTGGCAGTGATACGTGTTTTAATAGCGTCATACCTGCCCGTGGCTGGTGGAGATTTAATTAAATCACCTATAATTGGAATAAATGTATGATCAGCGTTACTACAGGGCTCGGCAGTATTTGAAATACATTTGTATTTTTAATTTGCAAGGATTTTAGAACGTATTTTGTATTTAAATACATAAAACTGATGTATTTTGTATTTCAAATACTCAAAATACTTTTTTCTTCTTCTTATCCTTCCAGTTTTGGATTTGTATTTGAAGAATGAACTTCTGTCTTATTTGCCTACCCATTTCAGATGTGCTAGCCATACACTTAGTTTTCTTGCCACAACTGATTTCCTTAATGCCATAAAGAAATCTCCAACAGCATCAAAGGATCCATCACCCAACACTTGCTAAATGTTCAGAATTATGGAATGCGTCTAGGAGACCCAAATCCTCAGAAATTATATCAGATGTCTTAAAATATTCATTAAAGTTTCCTTGCCCAACTCGATGGAATTCTCTTTATGGCTCAATCTCTCAAATACTGCAATTCAAACATGATATAAACAGTATATGTGAAAAACTGGGATTGCCAATCTTCAAAGATGTTGAGTTTCAGTACCTTGAAGAATATTGTGCAGTTCTGAAACCCATTGCCGCAGCCCTTGATTTAATGCAAAATGAGAAGACGTGCTATTACGGCCAACTTTTGTCCACATTAATTTCCCTCAAAAACAGATTACATATTCTGTTATCTAGTAATCTACGCCATCTATTCCAAGTAACTCCAATCATAATGAGTTCGCTTTCATCAAGATTTAAAGCGATGTTTGATCTGACTCCAGAAGCAAATTGAGTTATTTTGGCAGCTTGCTTCCACCCATCATTTAAGATGGATGGCTACCTGACACTGCCTCACCAAATGATAAGAAAAGGATACAGAATATGTGTGTGAAATCAGCTGAGCTGTTCTCGCTACACCTTTGGTCAGTTCAGACGATGAAAACAATTTTTATGTTTTCAACTCAAGTACAACAGACTTTGAAAAGCAAAAAGAAAAGAACTTGTCTACTGCGGAGTATTAGCTCATACAATTCTTCAATGGCAAAGGACAATCCTGTGCTCTCTAGAGAATCACCCAACAGTGAAACAAGCTTTTATAAAGTATAATACAAGTTTGTGTTCCTCTGTGCCTATAGAAAGACTGTTCTGTTTTGCAGGATTTATTCATTCACCAACAAGGTGATCCTTACCTGATGAACTTTTTGAGAAACTGGCTTTTTTTAAAAGGGAGCAGTAGTTATTCATATGTAGCACACTTTCATTGTTGACTAGGAAAAGGAAGAATGTTCAGTTACAGTGTTTATATAGAACTTCGAGATAAAAATAGTTTTAATGTTAATATAATATTTTAGATTTTCGGTAATATTATTTCTTTATACAGAGTGATTTATATAGAACTGATACATTTCTTTCTTTCTTTATTTCAAAACGAATGATGCTAGCCACAGTTTGTTATGCCTCAAATGTAGAGTATCTTTGGGAGATTACTAACCTCTATAGCAAATGTTGAAAATGCTTTATTTATTCGGCTGCAAATTCACTTAATGACCAGTTTTTAACGTCAAATTAAGCAGGAGTTTTGATTCCCTGTCACGAGATTCGCAGATGTTTATTCTTTATTCCTTATTGTTAGCAGCTGTTTTCGACATTTTGTTTTAGTCACTGAAAATGCAGTACACATTAAATCAACGGCTCTTCCTTGTGAAGCAATACTGGATTACGAATTCAATTACAGCTACTCAAAGGGCATACCAGAGAGAATTTGGTGTTCGTAATCCCCCCAAAGAAACACAATACTGGGACTGGTAAACAAACTGGAAACAACTGGATCTCTAAAAGAATAATAATTTTGATGACAATAAATATACAGAATAAAGAATAAACATCTGCGCATCTCGTGACAGGGAATCAAAACTCCTGCTTAATTTGACGTTAAAAACTGGTCATTAAGTGAATTTCCAGCCGAATAAATAAAGCATTTTCAACATTTGCCATAGAGGTTAGTAATCTCCCAAAGATACTTTACATTTGAGGCATAACAAACTGTGGCTAGCATCATTCGTTTTGAAATAAAGAAAGAAAGAAATGTGTCAGTTCTATATAAATCACTCTGTATATTGTATCGGGTATTTGAAGTACAAATGTATTTTGGTTAATTTTTTTTTAAGTATTTTGTATTTGTATTTCAAATACTATTCTTTGAAGTATTTTGTATTTGTATTTGAAATACTTGGATGTCAGTATTTTGCCCAGCCCTGACTATATATTGAAATTTTGCTTCACCTCGAGTAATCCCTGCGAAACTGAGAGCATTTTCCACCACTGCAAACCACAGATCTGGATCATCCTTGTAGAATGGAGGTGGCTTCTCAATACGTTGTGAGACTCTGCCTCCACTACCAGTTGGTAGTCTATGTCTTCAAATATGTTTGCCGTTTCCATCTGGGTCATCAATATTGTAGAGCAAATACAATATAATAAATAATCAAACTTGAAGAATGGTTTTATTCCTCGTAAGAATTGTACACATAAAGTAACAACAACTACAGTGCGTTCGTAGCTCAGCCGGACCATTCTGCAGTGGCCTTGGACTGGGTAAAGATTGGCGCGCCTGCCGCCAGAGTAGCACTGTAGCTACCACTGACGCGCCAGTCAGTCGAGTTGGATCTGTTGTGAGGGAAAGATGTCTGCGAGTGTGTTGTGAGTAAAATTGTGTTATCTCGTGGTGATAAAGTGTCTATTAATAATGGGTGAGTACACTTCAGAACAACGTATTTTCCCTACGATGCATATGTGAAATACTCTTCTGCAAGAAGGTGTTGAAAAAAATTTGAACATTGGTTTGCAGGTGTGCGAATCCCTAGCAGGTCAACTATTCATGACCTTGTCAATAAAGTCAGGCATACAGAATACGGCCATATTTCTTTAATGTGGCAGTAGGTTTCAGTGTCGCCAGCATAGTAATAATACTACACACCTAATCAAACCTAACCTAACCTCTCACATAATACTACACACCTAATCAAACCTAACATAACCCGTCACATAATACACACCTAATCAAACCTAACCTGTCACATAATACTACATCCCTGTAGTAACATTCCTAAAGTTTAGTATCATTTCGTCTGCAAATGTTGCCTGCCTTGGTGTACGTGTCGAGAACCGTCTAGTGGAAGAAGTGGAACGTGATGGCAAACGTCTTTTTTCTCCATTCTTCATAATTACATTTAGTTCGTTACGCGTATGTTTTGTAAATGAATCAATGTGTTAATGCAGTGATAATTCCATGTAACTTATAGTGCAGTAAAAATTGAAATGTTGTGATTGTGATAAAAGTGTTGAACATTGATTTACAGCGTCACATTGGCAATGATAAAAGTGTGCAATATTCGTTGTGGCCGGTGGATACTCTACCTTGACCCGGTATTGTACTTTGCACTTGCAAGTGGGTCCCACACGTTCCTAAAGGAAGGATCTCTCTCTCTCAAGACAATTCAAGTAACCTCTTACATGCTTTTTATACTCGAATATTAGCTCCCTCAATTATGGTGTAAGAAAACGGAGTGTAACCATTCCTGTTAATAAAAGTCGGGACTCTTACCTTCTGAACCATCACTGTTGTTTTTCCGACACATATGATATGGTAAAGGTATATTGCCTTTGATCGCCAATTACACGTGATGTCTTTGCTGAGAAGCAACACTTAACATTTCACACATCTGTCATTTAACATTCTTGAAAGAAATATTGCTGTATCTATTAATATCACAATTTACTGCTATCCTTAATCCAGTCTGTTTCTGGGCTGCTGTTATCCAGTATTGTCAACCGGCTATTGTAAACATTCCCATAACGAACATTCAAATTTCCCGTTTTTCAGTTTAAATTTCCATACCCCCTAAACAAAATTTCCTTTATATTTAAAACTGAGTAATTATTCTGAAGGTGTCGCTCATTCCATCCTATATCTTTAGCTAATAATCATACCTTCCCTCTGGCTCCTATTTTCCCCCACGAAATAAAGACCAAGAGACGTCGACGAGAACTCTTGCCAGATATTGTCATACTTATAAAAACTAAGGGCCATATTCATAGACATTCTTAGCGCGGGTTTCCGGTGGATAATCAGCGAACTAACGTTTTTCGTATTCATAAACCAGTGTTAGTGATATGATATGATATGATATGAATCCTGTACAAGTAATCAGTCGATAGCAGAGGCTAGTTTAGCACGCTCGTAGCGCGGGCTAGCGAAATGTCTATGCATAGCACCCTATAGGACGAATTTATAGCGTATACGCACTCAAGACAACTGGCGGTTATATCGACAACTACAACAGGACGTACGTAATGAAATTAATTGACAACGACGAGACATCGACAGAGGCTAACATTTAGTCTAGACCAAAACAAATATGATAACCCCAACAATTTTGGAAAATTGTCAGGAAACTTCGTGGTAATATAACACATATAGCTAAGTGACAAGAAACCGAGGACTGTGACAAGGTTTATACCTTACTTACTTACAATGGCTTTTAAGGAACCCGAAGGTTCATTGCCCTCACATAAGCCCGCCATCGGTCCCTATCCTGTGCAAGATTAATCCAGTCTCTATCATCATATCCCACCTCCCTCAAATCCATTTTAATATTATCCTCCCATCTACGTCTCGGCCTCCCCAAAGGTCTTTTCCCTCCGGTCTCCCAACTAACACTCTATATGCATTTCTGGATTCACCAATACGTGCTACATGCCCTGCCCATCGCAAACGTCTGGATTTAATGTTCCTAATTATGTCAGGTGAAGAATACAATGCGTGCAGTTCTGTGTTGTGTAACTTTCTCCATTCTCCTGTAACTTCATCCCTCTTAGCCCCAAATATTTTCCTAAGCACCTTATTCTCAAACACCCTTAACCTATGTTCCTCTCTCAAAGTGAGAGTCCAAGTTTCACAACCATAAAGAACAACCGGTACCTGTAATATAACTGTTTTATAAATTCTAACTTTCAGATTTTTTGACAGTAGACTGGATGATAAAAGCTTCTGAACCGAATAATAACAGGCATTTCCCTTATTTATTCTCTGTTTAATTTCCTCCCGAGTATCATTTATATTTGTTACTGTTGCTCCAAGATATTTGAACTTCTCCACCTCTTCAAAAGATAAATTTCCAATTTTTATATTTCCATTTCGTACAATATTCTCGTCACGAGACACAATCACTCAGCCACCACAAAAACAAATTTAAGTTAATCGAAAACCACCTTCAATTAACACACGCACTACTGCCAATACTTATACGCGACTCATGAATCACATCACACAAACCACTAAACCATTCCAAACCACAAAATCCCACACAGCAGTGGTGATATTCGGTCGGTTCGAACGAGCCTGTTATTAAA
Source organism: Periplaneta americana (assembly GCF_040183065.1). Lineage (NCBI taxonomy): Eukaryota > Metazoa > Arthropoda > Insecta > Blattodea > Blattidae > Periplaneta > Periplaneta americana. The sequence continues at coordinate 9,865,897 of NC_091129.1, read as the reverse complement.
TTAGTGAACTGACAGAGCACTACCAGAGTGCATATGCTGCAAAGAGAAGATCCTATAATCCACCATAAAAGGGGCGAAAAAGTCCCATCTACAAGTAGAATAAAGAAGATTAATAGGAAGCACAGCAATATCTATATAAAACCACAGTCTAGTATATACAGTCGCGAAGCTCAATACGTAGTAAATATGCAAACATTAGATAGTTTCTCACCGCTAGGATCGCTAGTATCGCCTCATTACAGGCAATGCAAAATAGTACCGTCACAGTCTATTGTTTCTAGCACCCTCAAAACTCAAGCTTCGTGACTGTATATAGTAGACTGTGATAAGACTCTGAACCCAAGACCTCTGATATTCCCAAGAAGTACATTGCTATAATACTTTCCACGTGACTTAGTTCATACATCTCATCTTTGTGGCTACAATATTTTGTCTGGACACACGTAGTATTGAACTTATCATAACTAACAGCGACAGAGTCTTCACATTACAGTTAGACAACATTGCATAAGAGCGAATGGCATGTGTTGTTCTGGATGGCTACAAAGCCAGAATTACCATGAACTAAGTCGCATGAAAAGGAGTATAGATGTATGTGAAAGATAATATTTAGGTCTACATCATTACTGTTATTTACAACACTATCACTACTGGTATTAGTGTACTGCACAACGTTTTCACTTACACATTTTACTGAATTAATGAGACACCCGCTTCAATTAAAAATTGCTTTTTGCAGGTTAGACACATCGCAACAATATAAAACTACATACAGGGTGATTCACGAAGAAAAGTAAAAAATTTTGGATGTGAAATCTGAAGTCATTCTGAGTCAAAAAGTTCATATGAATATAGGTCCGTTTTCGAACGGTTACGAAGATATGGCTCTTTGATTTCACAAAAACTTCTGAGATTCCATTTTACTAACTCGCATTTAGAGACAGATAACGGACAAATTTGAAGTTTATATTCACATATTATTATGCATACGTAACTAATATTCTAGACGTCGGGGTCGATGTTTTCGCACATTTTCAACGGTACCTCCTTCTGCTTCAATGCACTGTTGCATTCGGGCGTGAATCACGCTCTAAGGAGTTGCTCGTGACTGTTCTTTATGTGGCGTGCAGGATCCAAAATATGGTCGATAGCGCCTCTCTCGTTTCCACCTTCCTTTGCTATATCAAGTCTTCATCCAACCCCATAGACAGTAAGTACTCTTCTGTTTGGAAAGCGTCGTTCATATTCAGCGATGGCACGCAAGGAACTTCCATCGCACAAACCATAAACATACACATTATCGGCGTATTCTGTTGTCGAAAATTTATAAGTCATCTTGAAAAACACAACTTAACACTTCCGATAACTGTCCCTGTATAACTACTGTACTGTATGTAGCTGACTGAACTGCTGTGAATTGATAAGTGATAGTGTATTTGTGTTATGTGCTGGTTCTGTGTCACTACATCAGACAAGGGAATGCGATTGGACATTTGTAATGCCCCACTATCTGGTTTGTGAGGTGAATGAACTTCTCTTAAGTTGCTCACAATGCAGATTCCAATGTTACGTTATTCATTACGATCGGTGATCTTGTGTCGCGTCTCACGTCAGTAGCGGGAAAAACGATGAATGTCACATTTCTGTTAAGGATTAGATAATGATCTAATTGAGTCTATAACTGCAAGATGTAGTGCTGTTTCTATACAAAATAAAGGAAAGGATTACTGTATTCGTGGTGATAATTTTCCTTTTTACCATTTTTCATAAGAACAACATTAAATTTCGCAGTGATCCATTGAATTAGATAATGACATCAACCTTAAGAAAACGGTGACATTCATCGTTTTTCCCGCGAACTCTTCATATGGTAACGCCTGATTCATGTTGGGGCAAGACTTTTACCCCTCCCCCCAAAAATGCATCTAGCTCTGCCATCGTTCGAAAACGGACATATGTTCATATGAACTTTTTCACTCAAAATGGCCTAAGATATCATATCCTAAATTTTTTATCTTTCCTCGTGAATCACCCTGTATAAATGACATTCAGTACTCACCCTCCTCACAGTAGCTGCTGGAAGTGTTGCTTATCTTGTATGATACGTAATACACAACACAAGATTGACATACATAAGCGGTTTCATTAAACCTGTTCACTACATTTATTATTGTTTTTCTACACAGAACTGGATGACCAAGAAATTTACGTCTAAAGTTTTCTCTTGTTCCAGGCTACCACGCGATTTATTTTTCCACATGCACATTTTCAAAATGTGTACACGTTCAAGCATTAAATTTTACCAACACAACATAACACAACGTAAGAAACTACACTTATTCTTAAATGAGTCACTGTGTACCTTTTCTGCCTGCTGTCAAGGACAAACTACATACTGGCACAGATAATTTCAGGGGACGAGGATGTACCAATCTTTCAACTTCTAGGGGAGTAGTGGGTACAGTGAGACACAAAATATTAAGACATATGTATGCAAGTGATAATTCAAGTATTTTTAAAATCAAGTGCAATAGAAATATACATTAAAACATGGAGTATAAAATAATACATAAACAAAAATGTTAATAGATAAAGGACGTAATATACAATACGTGTTTGTCAAAAAAATGCAAATGTCTCACTGTTCCTATTCAGGAGGGTACAGTGAGACACCACAGTGTCTATTAACGGACATTGAAATGATTTACATTTATTTCAAAAGAAAGGAAAGCTTGCTGTCTCTTTATCTTGACAAGTTCTGTAGGCTTATTTAGAATCATTTTGATGTCTGACTTCGAAACCATTGAAACATCTGGAACATTTAGAAAAGTGAATTTTCCATGACATTTCAAACTTTTGTGAAAAAATGAAATGAATTTTTGGTGACAACAAAGCTTATAATTATAAGAATGTAATGTAATTCTTTATTATTTTTTTTTAACATTTTCTTAAATTTTGTGAATAATTTTTTATTTATGAAACCATTAAAATGTAATGTATCCATTATTTTAAGCTACAGTTCCTAAATTGGTTACTAGTATGTTCATTTTTAATGTTAGTTACTGGTAAATGTAATAAAATTACAGTTTGTTTGTGCAAATCATTGGTACATGGGAACAGTGAGACATCTCAGTGTACCCTTCAATGGCATGTCTCACTGTTCCCTTTACGCATAGTTTGTTTAAAAATGACGCCATCACTTCAAAATTAAAACAAGAAGGGACGAAACTTTGCCAAATATAATCTCAAATACCATAGTATTAGGTAACAAAACATTCATATTTCTATCTCATTTGTATATCCAATATAACTTTCATTAAACACAAGCAAAAATTTTACTTCTAGAGTGAAAAATTCCGAATTATTTTTTCATCACTCACCTTTATAACTAGAATCAAATCGAGTATGAAAATACTGTTTGTTACTTTACTCATGAAACATATAAGTCCACTGTTACCTACATCTCAACATCGAAATTTACAATCTAATAAAAAATGTCTCACTGTTCTCCCTGTCTTACTGTACCCACTTCTCCCCTACATAGTGATATCTACTCTTCCCCACATTCCCTCTCTCTTGGCACAAAAAGAGCTGATGCCTGAAGAATAACATAAAAATAACATAAAGATCAGTCAGAAATGAAATATAAGTTAAGCATTAGGGGTTCAATCATGCAGATGAGGGGAGACGAACACGTGAAAATAGTCGAACTGGCATCTATAGTGATGAGTCATAAAATAGGGGTGTCCAATTAGTACTCACCTGCAGATGCACACAGCATATTCACTGTGATTGGTCAATCGTTGCATACAGTAATCCTTGTTCCAAATAATGTCCAGCTGTCATCCTGGTGCTTTCTATTATGATCAAATTATATTTTTGGTAAAGATATTATAATTTTATGGTAAAGATTTACAGATAGAACGATTTTTGTAGCAAAGTTAATTGAATGGGTTAGAGGATTTAGTGCAAGGAAAGCTATCTCTTGTACAGAAGATCAGATTAGCTTGGCTTATATATTATTTTAATGTACCGAAGTACATATGATGTTTCCATGCAGATATTCTGCGTCATCGTACGATGAAAGAGTAGTGAAACGGAGAAAAATTCTCTCCGGCACCGGGATTTGAACCCAGGTTTTCAGCTCTATGTGCTGATGCTTTATCCACTAAGCCCCACCGGATTCCCATCCCAGTATCGGATCGAATCCTCTCAGTTTAAGTTCCACCTCTTGGGTTCCTTCTAGTGGCCGCCCTCTGCACTACATCATAGATGTCTATGAACATAGGACGATGTCCACAAATGTGCGGAGGTGCACTCGTTATCAGTGGCGTAGCATGAAATTTTGAGCAGGGAAAGCTAACTCAAGTTGTCTTTCATGTACATATGAGAAAATATATTACAAAAATATAGTCTTAAAATAAATAGTAGTCAATGTCAAGTCAGCAGTCTGAAGATTGGTCGGAACCTCGTAACACCAATAAGGCATGACCTCAAATGGTACGTAGTAAAATATGATTTCATGGTTTACACATATCTCTAACAAATAGACAAGGTCATTTGTTTTTTTAAATCGCACTTTTGTTCGTAAGTCAGTCTTGATAATAGAATTGTCCTAAAAATTCAAGTAAATTGGTGTCAGGAACTGTTATTTCACTCATTATTTATTATATCAGCCACAATGCACACTAACACTTCAACTGAACACATCTCACGAAAGGGATAACTCGGAAACTAAATTATTTGCAATGCCGAAGCTAGCTTCTTGCGACCAGGGTAGTTTAGTTAGAAAGGGATGGAAAATCTGCGGGGTGGGTTACACAGAAGAATGAGTGTAAGAAACCAGTCTGCTTGGAAGCTGGTGTGTGCAGGCTTCTTGTTTACTGCTGCATCACGAATCATCCTGAGCTGCCGCATCACAATATTTAACGCATAAATATAAACTCTATTAAAATTAATAAATAATTTTGTTCATAAACTGCAGGTTTATTATGATATTATTATTGACTGGGGAAGCTGAGCTTTTTAGCTTACATTGACACTACGCCACTGCTCGTTATGAGTGACTGATTGGCCGGGATGCGATGGAATAAACACCGTCTTAAATCACAAAGTGATTTACGCATATCATATATATTATTTTTCTCTGTTCCACTACTTTTTCATCATAAGATGACGCAGAATATCTGCATGGAAACTTCATATGTACTTCGGTACATTAAAATAACATATATGATATGTGTAAATCACTTCGTGATTTAAGACGGCGCTTATTCCATCGGATCCCGGCCAACTAGTCACTCATAACGAGTGCACCTCAGCACATGTGTGGACTTCAGTCCTACGTTGATAGACATCTATGACGTAGTGCAGAGGGCAGCCACCAGAGGGAACCCTAGAGGTGGGACTTAAACTGAGAGGATTCGATCCGACACCGGGATGGGAATCTGGTGTGGCTTAGTGGATAAAGCATCAGCACGTAGAGCTGAAAACCCGGGTTCAAATCCCGGTGCCGGAGAGAATTTTCTCCGTTACATTACTCTTTCATCGTAGCTTGGCTTAGCTTATCCCAGAGTTCAGTGACAAGGTTACAGGGTTAATTGGGAGACTAGCTATCTCCTGTACAAAATAATGTTTAAATTGGCTTATCTTAGGTCCGAATTCAGTGACAAGGTTAGAGGGTTAAGTGAGGGAATAGCTATCTCTTGTACAGGAGATCGTTTAGCTTGGCTTACCTTAGTCCTGAATTCAGTGGCGGTTCCCCAGAGGAGGGAAGGGAGGAATGTCCTCCTCACATTTTTCTTCTTTTGAAAGTAAATACCAAATAAAATATGTGCCTTTCAATTCGAGGAAGATTCGATAATTTTTAAGTTCACAACTGTCAAAGAACCTCGGTTGATCGAGTTTTAAATGACGAGCACTCATGTGTTGCGCTAGAACTGTGAGAAGGATGCGAGGTTGTTTGTGAGGACAAAAATCAATCCTTTCCTCCTTTACTGCAGTTAACACACATAGACAACAGCACACTAGCGGCCAGAGAAAGAAGCAGAGTTTTAAAGCAAGTAAATGAAGGAATAGGCAGGAAATCCTCCTCTGATTCTGCGCATGGGCAGTGTAGCTGACAGAAACAGACTGGTCAAGCAGCAAGCTTGCTACTGCTGCCATCTAGCGATGTTGCATTCAACCCAAGTGGGGACCCAATTTCTGTTACAAAAATCCAATTGAAAAGGCTGGAGACAGCTAACTAAACATTTTAGTCTGTCCCTTTAAGTAAATGAAACCAATCAAAATAATAAATTCTTATTTTTAAAGTATGGTTGGGTTTTGAAGATAAATAATGTTTATGTACGAGCAGTCAGACATAAACTTAACAAGTGATACGCTGAAAGAGTAATGGAACGGAGAAAAATTCTCTCTGGCACCGGGATTTGAACCCAGGTTTTCAGCTCTACGTGCTGATGCTTTATCCACTAAGCCGCACCGGATACCCATCCTGGTGCCGGACAGAATCGTCTCAGTTTAAGTTCCAACTCTGGGTTCCCTCTAGTGGCCGCCCTCTATGTCTATGAACGTAGACTGAAGTCCATACATGTGCTGAGGTGCATTCGTTATGACGTTATGAGTGGAACCCAGAGTTGGAACTTAAACTGAGACGATTCTGTCCGGTACCGGGATGGGTATCCGGTATGGCTTAGTGGATAAAGCATCAGCACGTAGAGCTGAAAACCCGGGTTCAAATCCCAGTGCTGGAGAGAATTTTTCTCCGTTCCATTACTCTTTCATCATATGATGACGCAGAATATCTGCATGGAAATATCATATGTACTTCGGTACATTAAAATAATATATATTAACAAGTGCTGATATCTTGTTGACTTCTTCCTTTTTCCAACATTAAGTAGAATCTATTTAGACGATTTCATACACTGCAACTACCCACTTATCTCTTCAAGAAAAAAAGCTTATTGCCGATTGATTTCTCTATTTCAAATACATATTTTCCCACACTACAGCAGTATAAAACAAACCTCAATTAAAGAGTCTTACATTTGTTATATTGCGGTGACTCAAACATCTTACAAATTTACAAATACTCTTCAATATGCTTTTTTTCCTTGTTGGAATCTGACTACTACTTTTTTTATTAAGTATAAAAATTGGGAAAATATTCTGCTTTATTGAAATCCTCTGCAAGTAACGCCTTCTCTCGTTATTGGCTGATAATTAGGAGGGAGGAAGTGAATTAGTATATTGTGTCACTCTTTAAGAATGACACATGCGCAAACCAACGGAGTTTTCTAAGTTGTTCCCCTATAGAGCATATTGATCGAGATGCTAACATCGCCATATCGATATTTGTACAAGAATCGATAATATGGTGATGCTCAGAGATAATCGCAGTCGAACGCTGAAGTCTGTTTCTAGTATTCAGTAGAATACTCACAAGTAAAGCCCTTTTTTGAGATCAAGAAAAAGGGGGACTTTTCCTGTCTCAAAAAATGTTTCCGGGTAAAATGGGACGAATGGGATCCCTATTATAGATATCTTTGCTAAAGTGAGGAACAGAAAAATTGATCTGATTTATAGATAATAAGATGAGTTCTAATATTCATCATCATCCAATTCAAGCACTAGACCTAGTGGTCTGATGTGGTCTCATGCCATCTTTTTAATGGTCTTCCAACAGATCGTTGTCCAGAAGGGCGGTAATGTAGCACTGCCTTCGGCCATCTTTCTGTTGGCATTCTCTCGACATGCTGTTTCCAATTAACTCTATAGATTTAAGAAAACTTAATATGTTGTTGTTGTTTTCTAATGCCAGGTGTTTGACAATAAAGTCATTTGACCTCTTGCACTCCAATATTTTTCAAAGATATTATCATGACCAGCCACTGAAGCACAGATTTTGAGGTGTTCCGAATCCATTTCTTGGTTTGAGTTGCACAATGGGCAGTTAGGGGACTGATATATTCCAATTCTATGCAGATGTTTGGCCAAACAATCATGGCCTGTTGCCAATCTAAATGCAGCTACAGACGATTTTCGTGGTAAATCGGGAATTAACTGTGGATTTTGATGCAGAGAGTTCCATTTTTTCCCTTGAGATAGAGAAATGGCAAGTTGTAGCCGATTTAAGTGAACAGCATATTTTAACGTTTTGGTGGCTACTTCATTCACACACAACCCCCAGAATGTCTGGAGGACCACACCTGCTGTTGGTCGACGGGTCCATTGGACCTAGCTGGGAGATCTTGTTGATCACCAGCTTTCCCTCCTTAAGCCACTGGAGGACGATTTTAGTGCCATAGCAGGTCAGCACTAGGAACAGAAAAGTAGGAAGAGGAGGAAGGAAAGTGAAATGAACCCCTAGGCCTCGAATGCTCTAATGCCGTCGGGGTCGAAGAAAGTAAGAGTTCAGTCAGAGGACTGGATAGGAAAGGGTAAAGAGGGAATTAGGTATTGAATAGAGGAAAATTATACCAAATTCAGTCATTAACTCATCAAGCTGACCAGTGCTAATTGATGAGTAGCCCCTCCCTTTAGTTCAGCTTGTAAAATTATGCTTACTAACAGCTGCACCACGGGAAGGTAGGGATGGGACGTTGGGTATTTGTCCAGGTTGGTTCCTTAAAGCCTTCAATGGCAAGGATTAATGGCTCTCCCCCCTGTATCCGACAGATACCCTTTTGCAGCCAGAAAACTTAATATAGGTTGGACGTTTAATTCTTTCAAAATTTCTGTATTTCGTTTTCTATCCCAAAGTGTGTACTGTGCTGTTTACCTCATGAATTTCATTTCGTTGGTAGTTATACGTTCAACATATTTTTTTTTTTGTCAAAGTCCAGACTTTTGATCCATAGACTAAAGTAGGTCGTGCTAAAATGTTGTACATCTTTAATCTTGTATGTTTCTGTACTAAATTAAGTTTGAAAACTGAATTGATAATGCCGGTAACTTTTACAAAATTAGTTATTTTAGAAATTATATCCTTTTCTTTTTCATATGAAAGACAGTACCCTACATAGTTAAATGGTATTCATTTGTTCTAGAATTCTGTTTTCAATATAGATTTTTACTTCTTATTGGATATTTACCTTTAAACGCCATAACTTTTGACTTTTCTACAGAAATGGTCATATTATAGTCTTTTGCAACTGTGTTTAATGAATATATTGACTTTTGGAGATCACCTTTTGAAATGGCTAATAGAACCTGGTCATCTGTGAAGAGGATTGTATCTATTTTGGTCCGTCTGTTTATAGGAACATAGGAAACGCCATTTACATAGCATAGAGTTCATGTAGATTATAAAATCAGAGACGAGAGAGGACATCCCTGTCGTACACCTGTGTTAATAGTTTTAAAATCTGTTAGTTGATTATTTACTCTAATGGCATTTTTTGTATTCTTGTAGGTATTATAAATAGATTATAATATTTGGTTTGGGATCTCGTTTTCTTTTAATATAATTAATAGTTTTTCTCTGTTTAATTTGTCAAAAGCTTTTTCATAATCTATGAAAGCCATATGTAGTCCTAAATTAAATTCTCGTCGTTTTTCTAAGCTTTAAAGTGAAATAACCATCAGCACATGATCTGCCTTTTCTAAAACCATTTTGGTCTCCAGTAATCAATGTTGTACAGTTAGGAACGGTAGTCAGCTTCTTTTTCACAATAGATGAATACATTTTTATCCAGCATTAAGTAAACTTATCTCTCTGTAATTTTCACACTTTCTTATGTCTTCTTTTTTAAAATTAATATTAATGAATTTCTAATATTAAGGGCCGAATTCATAGTCAACACTTATCGTAAGGAAACCCTTAAGCAGTTGCTTATAATCATTTCCAATTCATAAATCGCACTGAAGTGAACACTTATTCAAATAAGGTAGCTTGTCAGCTTACTCAAGTGTTTCCTTATATGCATTGTAATCAGCTGATTCAGTATACAATAGATGATGATTATGATTTTGATTAATTTATCGAGTCCTAAAATGAAAATGTGTTTCGGCAAAACAAAAGATATATCAGAGATATGGAAAACCCTTTAGAGATGTATAATGACCAATAATTTAAGAAGAGATAACATTTCGACAAGAAAACTGTTGTGAATATTCTGGTGTCTCTCATTGAAGTTCACAATACAACCATGAGGCTTACCGATTTCACCACTGCTGAAAGTACTGGTTGCTTTGAGATTTTATGCTACATCATTTAGGTGGGTTTAAATGGTGTTTTTTTTCTAAAAGTATTTACGTCCCAAAAAAGTGTTATTTGCATTTGCGTTTGTACTCTACCCAAGGAATAAATTGTTAAAATTTTCGTAATCATATCACTTCCACTTTGTTTACCATAAAAATAACTGAAAAATAAATTAAAATGATTTACTGACAGGAATATTTTCGCTGTTTGCATTAAACTCAACTGCAATTTTGTCCCATGTCAATTTCTTCTTTTGGAGAGAACAATTATCAGATTTTTTACTTTTGACGATATCTCTATACTATTTCATAACAATTTCTCTTAGCTCACTTATTTCTTCTGTAAAATGCTTTCTCGACATTTTTTTATCATTTTAGCTCTATAATATTTACATCTGTATTTATGTACAATAATAATGTCGATTTAACGATATGAAGGCGCTGGAAAACAACTGAATGTACGAAAGCGCTCACGCCTAGCCATGTTGCCATATTTATTTCGATGTCAAGGGAATGCTCAGGGCATATGAAAGAGTAGTGTCTCTGCAATACGATCTCATTACTTAAGTGTTTCCTCATTATACGATCTCATTACTTAAGTGTTTCCTCATTTTATAAGTGACGACTATGAATTCGACACTAAATGTAATAATTAAAGTGTGTGTATTATTGTTACCAGTGGTACTAATAAAGCATGTTCGGTAATTTAACGACAGGTTGCGGTTTGGAGCGAGACAGAAACTCCTTTTCTTGGCAAGTCACCATTTTATTCACTCCAGAGCCGCAACTGTCAGGAATATAGGGATATATCACAAAGTGGATAAAGAAAGGGATTGTAACAGATTCATCATAAGAAAAACACAGAATTTTCCATAATGACACTAATTTTTGTTGCCTCCATTTATTAAAAATATGCACTCATTACGTTTCGATTCCATAATAATGTAGTTTTAAACACTAACAATTGCTAATTTTGTTAGTTGATTTTTGTGTTCTATACAAAAGAAAACACTCCATTATTTATTCTGCTGTCCCTAAGACATATTTCATTATCCTTGTATTTCTCACAAAGACTAGAACAGTGGTCTTCAAGCAACTCTAAGTTTCTGCTGTAATTAGACTGAAGGCCTCTGGACTAACATAACATCATTGTTCTTCTTAAGGGACACCAGACACCGGCTACTTAAAAAGAGTACACATTTCTTTTCTTAAAATATCAGCTACAAGTAAAAATACCTTGTGTAAATGGTATGTATTGTTGCGATTCAAGTGGGGGCAGGGGAGAGGAGAGGGTTCACACATAATTTGTTTCCAGCCAACTTGCCAGCTTGAGACTTACTGTACTGGTACTTGAGAATATCTTTATAATAATATTAATTTCTAAACACTTTTCTATGTTAAAGTCTTACTATTAAATATCTACCGCCAAAGTATATTTTGAACCACATTTGTAGTGAATTTGTTATGACTAGACTTCGTTGAATTGCCACACGCAGCATGCAATCAGGTTGCCGATGTACGGTAGTATAGAGGAGGTGAGCGACTGCCTGGTCTCGTAGTATAAGCAGTTCATGTTAAGAGTTGTGACTTGTCCAAATAGAGCAGCTACAGCTAATGTATATCTAAGTAAGCACTTGTTTTTGAATTGCTGTGATTGGAATAGTCAAAGCTTAACATTTGTTCAGTGCAGACAAGAATTAAATCAAACATACTACAATGAGAGTGTTGCTGTTCCAAATAATTTCCCCTGGAATACCCTTACCCCTGCAACCAGTCTTGACCCGTTGGGGAATGTGGTTGGATGCTGTTAATTATTATGCAGAACATTACGACAAAATAATGGAGGTAATTGATGCATTGGATAGCACAGACAGTTCTGCTGTTGCAGCTGTAAAATCATTGCCTACTGAACAGCTATTGGAAGATATTCTGTTCATTGATTCTAATTTTAAAATCGTGTCCAAAAGCATCATCCTGTTAGAGTCGTCTAAACTACAACTCTCAGAAGCCCTTAATATTGTGGATAAAGTATCACAAACCGTTATCCAAAATAACAATTCACTAATTTCAGAAAAAATGAAATGTAAGTTGAGAAACATTATTGCTAAAAATTCTGCCTATTCACAACCTTCGTACTATAAATGATGTACTATCAGGTCACGACAAGACATCTGAGGTTAGTGTACTAAAAAGTAGTGACTTTCCGTTCTTCAAATATGTACGTATTACATCGTGTGATGTTGAACGTACATTTTCCCAAAATAAAAACTGTTTAAGTGACCATTGGAAGAGGTTACTTTGCAGTCGCTCAAAATGTACGTAACTCTTCACTGCAATGCACATATTCAAGGATGATGTGAGTATCTTACATTAAATTTTAAGAGTTAATATATCTCACTATAAAATAATTGTGTATTTACATGTTTAGACATTTCCTACTTCAATGATCATTCATTATATTTCTTGAATGCAGGGTACAGGTTTTATTGTAACCGCAGTATACTGCTCGGTGTTTACATCAGAGGCATACTCCATCCTTTGCATGCTCCCTTGTCATACAGTCTATACCGCGTGCGCAGTAAACCTTGCGATTCTCGTGGCAATTCCACGAAGTCTAGTTATCACCTTATAAAAGCACTTTTGTGAATAGTAACCCTTTATGTTGTTTTCTTTCGCTGTGCTATCACAGAAATCCATGAATGCATAAATATATCATTATAAAATAATGCACAAACTTTCAAGCTACAATCCACTGAAACACAATGATGTTTACAACACAAAGAAACATGAACATTAAGACCCTTTGCTGGGGTAAACATAATCTCGTGAAACATCTTAATTGTCATTTGATGGAAATTAATTCAGGAGCGAGGAATAGCTTTAAAGTTTCCATGCAGTCTCGTGTACTCCACGCAAGCAAGAAAGTCACTGGAAACATAGCATGTGCTTCTAGCAGACAATCCATTATAAGAAAACGCACGACAATATAGGGATAATGCGGCAGTGATTTTTTCTCTTATTTTAACAATGCTTTTCGCTCCTTTTTTGTTTGTACGTGCCTTTCAGCTCCAGTTCTCTAACAATAGATACCAGTTACTGTTCCCAGTTTCTGTACTAAACGCACTTCATAGTTTAAGTTTATAATATTACACTTTACATGCGTCATCAGATTTGTAAACACTCTGAACTCCTCCTTCCTCACTTTCTGGACGAATCCCATACAGAACTTATGGGATAAATGTTTTATCAAAGGCCTTGTTTTAGTTTCTTAATGAAATGATCTTTCTTATAGTGACCATTTACTTTAATTTTAAATGTATCACATTTTTGTTCCTTTACTCAAACGTTTGCAACTGAAAAGGGGAGAAATTAAACCACTAAAATGTGAAACAAAATATAATGTTGAAAGAATAATCATTTTCAAGATAAAAATAAAATTCAACAGAAATATCTATTTACAAAATGGGTGTTCTAAGACATATTTTCATTCTTTCTAGATCATGAGGCTAATGCGAAATTTTTCCGCAAAACGTACTCAGGTACATAATGGAGGAAAAACTCGTCACAGTTACATATAAGAAACTAATTATAAAGAAGAGTACAAAAATACAGACGAATCTTTGGAAAATATCTTTCCCCTAAGCTAATTGAATTAGTGATTTCTTGTCATAAGGACAATGACAACTGTAACTACGATGTAATTAATTTTATACTGAATTTGAGTTATGAAACTCTAAAATATTTTTTTCTTTCCTTAAGCGAAGGAAGACAAAAATAGTTTAGAATATTAGCATCAAAAACATGTTATGTGCTCTTAATATGTTTGTTTTAGAGATAATGATTCATGTATAATGTTTGCAAACAAGTTTCAGCGTAGTACTTTAAATGAAGACCAAAATGACACACTCACAAAACGAATTGCAGGGAAGAAATTGCCTCAATATGTTCACAGACAAACTCATTAATGCAGCACTTCAAATCACAACAATTAGACAGATTCGCAAACAGTACTGCAACAACTCTTGTGTAAAATAATGAAGGATCAAAACTATACTGACATGAAAATGTTTGGTGAAATTATTACGTTAATTTTCTTAGAGAAAACATGCTATTTACAATGTATCCAAATGTGACTTAAACTACATTGATTAAAAAAACAGTTCAGAACTTTATTTGTACAAGAAAAAACTCTCACTTTACATTCCACTAACATAAGGACAATATGTCTGCACTTCATAAGCCATCATCTCATCAGGAGTTTGAACTTCGGTTACCGTTTACTTCATGTTATTAATAACTATAAAATACTTGAATAAACAACAGAATTTCTGTCTTTTTCCAAGTCAAAGAATTGTACAAACCAAGTTCTGAATTAGTGCAAAAGTATGAATTCTTTTGCCTGATGCTGTTTGAAGATTAAGGTATAAAGTTTTAGCAAATGCCTCATAATAATAGCAGTAAATAAATTGTTTCTCTATATATTGTTATTGTGCAACCTTTTTTTTTTTTTTTTAATTTCTGCTTGCATGTAAAAAAAGATTAAAATAACCTGTTCTTTCTATAATGGGCAAATATATGTATACGTTCCCCATAAATAATACAGGTAATAATCATTTATAGGGAATGACAAATCAAGACCCCATCTACACAATATAACATAGCATGGGACAGAGGGGGTCTTCAATGAACACATTACAGAATTTTAGCATCTTTGCTTAAAAAACACAAAAAGTAAAACTTTGCCAAGCTTGCATAATAATAAAAGATCGGTTAACGTTCTAGTTGCAGTAACATGGTGGTCATTTCACTTGCGTTCAGAGGCTGATAGGCAACCATCCAACACTGCCAGTGTTGAATCCAGTTACAGTCTTTCCCACCGTCCGGGGGAAATATCGAGAAAGATGTGTTTAATAGTCATTATTTGTAGTATAACACTGATGGTAGGTGCGAGTTTATCAAACAAGTGTTGAAAACTTATTACATATATGATTGTATGATCTTATATATTACACATTTATTCTTCTATTTAACAAAACACCACTATATTGAAGCAGATCTTAGGATTGCTAACCACAAAAGCATCTATGTACAAACCTACCAAAACAAACATCTTATGTCACTCCATTGAGGCAAGCACATAGTTTCATAGTAGGGAAATAGACTGCTTCAGTTTGGACCCCAAAATTGACTAACATTTCATATACCTCCAGTACATTTAGTAGCCGATATAATGGATAGTGCAAAGGACCAACTGCTTTATAATGATCAGTCAGAAAATAAGTATACAAGATTTTTCATTTAATGGATATATTTAATTAGCTACTATGGACAATGCATGATTTCGTACAATACTTGCACATTACTCGAATAATAATTAAGGTTTTCCCACAAGATTTCATCATTTTTATGGCAAAGTGCATCAACATCGGTTAAAAACGCAGTAATCATAGATTACGAAACGACGGTTAAACAGTAACCGTGGTTAAAATGTAATTTCTGTGCACCATTCACAATCACCGATTACTTAAACATGGCTAACTGACACCTCATTTAACCAGAGTAAAGTCTATGATGGTACACTGTTTCTACAAAATGACTAAAGGAAAGCATCCATACCGTTGCAAAGATAATAGTCAACGTCTAAAAATGACTGTGCTCACTACGTTCTACATCGAAATGAACGTGTCCTACATTTTCGCGTTGCATTTGTTTGCCTTTCAGCACTGCTATATTTACGAGTTGCATTTCTTTGTTTTTCAGTGTTGTTAGGTTAAAATCGTACAAAATGGAAAATTGGATGCAAAAATGATTATATCCTAATGTAAGGTTGAAGTATTGATAATAATAGTAAACTGCCCCCCATTGAGGGTAGCCCTTACGGACTCAGTATATCCTAAAAAAAAAATTATTATACATATGTAAACATAGATATTAAATTTTAAAGAAGGGAAACAAAGAAAAGGGCGTGAAAAATTACAATTGCTATTAATGTGGCACCATATGATTAATTAGGATTTGGCAGAATTTTTTTAACACAATTATCACAATGTCATCCCTCAGAGATGTTGGTAGAGCAAACTGCCATCGAAATTCTTCGAAAAAAGCTGGTATAGTCCCTCGAGCACCTATGAGCAAGCCATATACCTCAACGTGAATTAAGGCATATTTCAGCTTGAAATAGTTGACTGTAGGCTCATAGATCGACTTCTTCTCATGGTGGACCTCAGCTGACTGATGAAATTCTACTTCAAAATGTATCATGGGGTCCATAATGATGCCCTGTTTATTGTCAGCATTGTACGCTAAAATATCTACTCGTCGTTGACCCATTTTCAGCTAGACAGGAGATTTCTTCTTCTACTATCCAGCCCTTATTTCTTAATGCGGCAGAAATTTTGGATCTTACAAGATGATGTCTAGAGTTCCTCAAGATGTAAATATATTATATACAAAAGAAGGAATATCCATAAAGGAAAAGGATGCAAAAGATGAGTAGGAATGTGTGTACGATCCAGGATCCCATTTACATCAGGGAACTGTGCATTATCCTAAGATCCATCCCTAACCTCTCTTTGTTCAGCCAGTGACATAGAGAAAGAGATATTCGAGTATTCCCTCTTAAAATACAGAAAATAATAGTTACATAGAATCGTAATATAAGCAGCCGATCCATAGGAGAAAATGACTGTTTTTGGGTTATATCAAATGATCCATTTGTAGATTTTGATAAACGAAATCCCTCCTGAAATTTTCTGTCACCTAATTCCTCGTAAGAATTTTCTCTTTCCACTAAAGAAACTTCACGCTCACTATCATCTCTATCCAAGTAATTCAAGTACTGTATAATAATAATCGTCTTCAAAATAAACATCTGTGGCTCTGGCCGCCATTTTGCTTTACAGTACTTGGTCTACTAATCACTGGTTATCTCCTTTAACCGCTCGAATATGGCTGGTTAGAGATTACTGTGGTTAACCTCCTATTTAAGTCGTAACCGCGGTCGATCCACTGTAAAAATGCTTAACCACGGGTTAGCTGACAATTTTAACTGGTGGTTACACTAACCGACGTTGATGCACGTGGGCATAAGTGTAATTAATATTTGCATTATTTCTGCTTTATGGATTTTATTTTATCAAGATCAAGATCTAAGAATTACAGAAAAGGAATGAGCTCGAATATGGCCGGTTAGAGATTACTGTGGTTAACATCCTATTTAAGTCCTAACCGAGGTTGATCCACTGTAAAAATTCTTAACCAGGGGTTAGGTGACAATTTTAACCGGTGGTTACACTAACCGACGTTGATGCACGTGGGCATAAGTGTAATTAATATTTGCATTATTTCTGCTTTATGGATTTTATTTTAGCAAGATCAAGATCTAAGAATTACAGAAAAGGAATGAGCTCGAATATGGCCGGTTAGAGATTACTGTGGTTAACCTCCTATTGAAGTCCTAACCGAGGTCGATCCACTGTAAAAATGCTTAACCACGGGTTAGGCGACAATTTTAACCGGTGGTTACACTAACCGACGTTGATGCACGTGGGCATAAGTGTAATTAATATTTGCACTATTTCTGCTTTATGGATTTTATTTTAGCAAGATCAAGATCTAAGCATTACAGAAAAGGAATGAGCTCGAATAAGGCCGGTTAGAGATTACTGTGGTTAACCTCCTATTTAAGTCCTAACCGAGGTCGATCCACTGTAAAAATTCTCAACCAGGGGTTAGGTGACAATTTTAACCGGTGGTTACACTAACCGACGTTGATGCACGTGGGCATAAGTGTAATTAATATTTGCATTATTTCTGCTTTATGGATTTTATTTTAGCAAGATCAAGATCTAAGAATTACAGAAAAGGAATGAGCTCGAATATGGCCGGTTAGAGATTACTGTGGTTAACCTCCTATTGAAGTCCTAACCGAGGTCGATCCACTGTAAAAATGCTTAACCACGGGTTAGGCGACAATTTTAACCGGTGGTTACACTAACCGACGTTGATGCACGTGAGCATAAGTGTAATTAATATTTGCATTATTTCTGCTTTATGGATTTTATTTTAGCAAGATCAAGATCTAAGCATTACAGAAAAGGAATGAGCTCGAATAAGGCCGGTTAGAGATTACTGTGGTTAACCTCCTATTTAAGTCCTAACCGAGGTCGATCCACTGTAAAAATTCTCAACCAGGGGTTAGGTGACAATTTTAACCGGTGGTTACACTAACCGACGTTGATGCACGTGGGCATAAGTGTAATTAATATTTGCACTATTTCTGCTTTATGGATTTTATTTTAGCAAGATCAAGATCTAAGAATTACAGAAAAGAAATGAGAACTATAACTAATACTTATTCAAACCATTTAACATTATCACATAACTCTAATCACTCAATGTTATAGAATTAATCTAAAAGATGACATTTGTATTCTATTTTCTGACTTACATTTTCAAGTAGTTAAAAGAACCTTGAAAAAGTCTATTTTATTGTAGGTATATAATAAAGACTATCTGCAATGGAGGTTATACTTGGAGACATGAACCTTCCTTCGGTAGGAACATGAACTTAACAGTCATATCATTAAGGCTTTCACGGCAATATTCATTAATTGAGATTCTTTTTGACCCCGCAATCCTTGTGTTTCATCAGAAGATAAATTATATTTATTTCTTCTAATGAAACAGATGCAAATTCTTAAGAAGCTCGACGACTTAACAGTTGCTAATTCAAAATACAATCTATGTATAGAAAACTACCATTTCGCATGTTACTTTCCTCTTCCCATTCATAACAAGACACTGTTAAGGACAGAAGCAGTACCTCTTTGGTGTCATGATTCTGGATTCAACGCTGTCCACCGTCTATTGTTATAAAGCCACTTTGAGCACCTTACCTTGTATAAACACATGTAAAAAGGATCAATGGAAAAAGCAAGCATTGTGTTTTATAACATTTAACTTCATGTTAAATATACTAGATGACCTTTCATTTCATAAGCTCATTTCTTTTAAGATATCACACACACAGTTCATTATTTCATGGTAAGCCCACTCTTGAATCCATTTCTATACACGCAAATAGCTAATTAATGATATCACATAATGCAAGACTGGCAAAGTTTACAGTACGTACCTTATAATAACGTCATCTAATAATTACCTGACCTGCAAATTATGTATACGTATGAAATGATACCTCATAAATCCATTATATGTTAAGAAAAAACACTTCTTTCTTATCTGAGTATCATCATCATATTTTGCCAAGGTCTGAATTTCATAGTTGAGTTAAAATTGCAGAATTACAGAAGTCAACAACTGTTTGTACAGTCAATCTGGCAATTAATGAACTATCAAGATCAAATTAACTCTATAATAAAAATGCAATGCAGCAAAATTAACTAAATACAGTATCTATATACTTTGGCAGGCTGTGTAGATAATGAAACAATTTTTATAATTACATAAAATAAATGAATAATTAAGTAAACAAGAGTTTCAATCGTTTCAAGCTTAAAATGTTATAATACTATACAAACCATAAGCATAATTAATAGAAAATAAGAAGCGTTGTGTGTACTGGCAACAGAAAAGAAAAATTCCAGTTTTCACTTCACTTTTTTAACAATATATTTATTTCAAGTTAAAAAGAAAAACAAAACAAGTGAGAATGCAAATACTTGGGACTTGGTTGAGAGACTTAAGACGATACTTTCAACTTCTATCATTTCACATCCCATATTTAAATGAAATAACTGACACTAATTTGCTTATATAAGAAAAATATCTTAATAATATCCCAAGAAGATCAAACTTGAGTCATGCACGATTCCCTTAAATAATTATACGAAGTAACAATGCCCACTAAGATGTACACTTTCTTACATGTAAGCTATAGAAATATAAGATCCTATTAAATACAATGATTCCAAAATATCTAAACTTTACCATACAAATTACAGGATACGGTATTTATAAATCATATGCTTACAATATTTAAGGCATTTTTGAGGAGAAGATTCATTCAGTTAAGTGTACAAAACGTTCCTACCAACTAAGCTACAAACAAACACAAATACCATATGAAAATTATTGTGGTACGTACATTCAATGGATTTATGCGATATTACTAATGCAGGTCAGGTATAATTGCATGCTTCACACTTCAGTGTCCTGCTTACACTTGCTGGTTTATTTAACTGTGTATTTCTGTTACATATATATCTTTTATTTTATGTTACTAGGCGCAAAACTGTACCTGAGAAAGAGATGAAGAGATGTGTGAAGTGTTCATGATGTTTTATCCCCTCGTTAACAGGCGTGACGGTTAAAAATGACCGTCGATGGCATGACACTGCTGCTCAGTTCAGCTTGGCTTGGGAATGAACTGCGAACATTACTTTGCACCTGGAACTTTACTCAGCACCTGTAATTAAGTCAAAAATACGCTTAGGCTATTGGTAACCAAAGGCATTTTTAAATACCGGAGTTGCTCAATTGTTATTAAGATGCTTTGGAATTCACATAATGTTCACGTTACATTATGACAACATTGAAGCAATGAAAAAATGAGGTTTGTAGGAAACTCTACTATAAGTAGGTACCGGTACTCTACCATTTCTTCATAAAAGCTCTGTAAGACTAGTGTTGTTAGGTTAAAATCGTACAAAATGGAAAATTGGATGCAAAAATGATTATATCCCAATGTGAGGTTGAAGTATTGATAGACTTACTTACTAGATGTACAGTCTTTGGAATGAAATTTAAAAAAAAATGTTATGAAGCCAACATTTAATAAGACCAAAAATTAAATTTCTGTATAATATGAATGCGAAAAATACACTTATCTCAGTATCATGTTAAATTTTTGCTATGTTTTTATAAACGTGACAGTTTTCATAATGTATTAATGCACGGCTTTCAAGATAAATAAAACTTTATTCAACAATCAAATTTATATTGGATGATTTTTCGTTGCTTTGTCTAAGAGTATTAAAATACATGGAAAAGTAAAATTTGTAACAGTGTACCAATTTTATTAATATCACCGCGGGCTCATGCTTAACATGTCGGCATCACACAATAACGTGCGGTGTGCTTTTAAAACATAATTTTGTCGACCGATTGTTGCTCTGTAGGTTTCACTCTAAGCGTCACGTTGTCACGTCTACTTCCTCGATAAGAATAAGCACTAGTTTGTTATATTGTTAAGTGGCTATTATTATTATTATTATTATTATTATTATTATTATTATTTCATATACAAGTACGTTGACAATCTTAACTCTTAATAATAACTCTTTAATAATAATTTTTAATCACATACCTTAATGTTCGTCCTCAGCACAAGACATTGCAACCTCGGTTTTAGTCCACGTGGATTAGACAAGTAGGTGTCATTTAATAATGGAAGCAGTTTATTGGTTGCAATATTGAAATTGAGGCGAGTGATTGGGGTGGCGACATAAGAAATTGAAAACAATAAAACAATTAACTTTCAAAGACCTGTCGAATGTTAACCATGAGAGAGCGGTGATAATACTATACTTTCGTGAATGTTGCTGGAGATCGACCAATACTGTATGTTATTAAAAACAGCTACCAGTAATAATATTAAATTACATTTTAAGGCAAAACACTTCATAAATACATATTGTAAACGAGAATCAAGTGTTCGTCTTAATTATATTTCCTTTTACTTAAATTTGATGTTGCACTTACCTTTGATAAGTCAACCCCGGTAAGGGCATGGACAGCTGGTGGGACCTGCCCCACTAACCTTGTGAGTTCACCCGTCACATTGCTGTCTCCACCTCCAAGAAGCACAATCTCCTCTGTCTTCGCTAATGGAGCAGATACTTCCGCGGCAATCTGGGAAAGAAAAATTAAAATTTACAAGTACCCTACATATAAGCTAATACTGGTACTTACTATTAAATACATAATTAATTGGTTCATCATTTCTTAATCCATATTTTTTCTATTGGGTTATTTTACGACGCTGTATCAACATCTAGGTTATTTAGCGTCTGAATGATATGAAGGTGATAATGCCGGTGAAATGAGTCCGGGGTCCAGCACCGAAAGTTACCCAGCATTTGCTCGTATTGGGTTGAGGAAAAACCCCGGAAAAAACCTCAACCAGGTAACTTGCCCCGACCGGGATTCGAACCCAGGCCACCTGGTTTCGCAGCCAGACGCGCTGACTGTTACTCCACAGGTGTGGACATTTAATCCATATTACACAGTGGTTAATTAAGAGCTATTTTACACTTTCTTTTCTCTTGTACAGAGAAGGTACTGCAGCCTGAGGCTTACTGTGCCTACCACTCCTAATCTGTGAATGATTAGGTAGCCGAACGGCTGTGCTCTTGTACAAGTACAGCACTCCGCACCCAGTGAACTGAACCCGGGCTATGGTATGGATGATGATGATGATGATATGTGAATTAATGATGGCAAAATGAGTCCGAGGTCTAATGCCGAAAGTTACCCAGCAATTCTGTTTCAATTGATTGAGGAAAAACACAGGAAAAACCCCAACCAGGTAAAGTGTCTCAGCCAGGATTCGAACTCAGGGCATGTAGCATGTATGGGTGAATCCAGAAATGTTAACTGGAAAACCTTTGGCGAGGCCAAGATGTAGATGGGAGGATAATATTAAAATGAATTTGAGGAAGGTGGGATATAATGCTAGGAACTGGATTAATCTTGCTCAGAATAGGGACTGATGATGGGCTTATATGAGGGCGGCAATAAATCTCCGAGTTCTCTCAAAGCCATTCTCAAAGCCTGTTACAGTATTTAATCATAGTAGTAATTTAGGCCCAAGAATATATAACAAATTTATATTTAAATATCCTAATCTTGTCAATTCTAATAGTTCTAGTATTAAATTTAAAAAGTTATGTATGGATTTTATAAAAATTGAAAAATTATAAATTTAAATTTAAATACTATAATTGCACAGTAGACATAAGACAAATTGTATTGTATAATTATTAATTTCAATTCAGGAATCCGCCCCTGAGCACGAGTTCTACTCTTTCAAGGGCGAGCTAAAGTTTTTCTGTATATATTATATTTTATGTTAGAATTATTAGCAAAATAATAAATAAATAAATGTTGTTGGCATATGCAAAAAAAATAAATAAATAAATAAGATTGCCTCTGACACTTGGAAAATGAATGTCACTGTATAGACTGTATAAACTGTATATTTATAATATTTTTACCTTGGGTAATGCCTCCAGTACCAAAGACATGATAGCAGCATCTCCATACTGCTTATACACGGCGGCCTTCATACGCATACGTTCAGCCTCTGCTTTGCCAACGCCCTCGATAGCGTATGCTTCCGCTGCTCCGATCTTCTTAATCTTCTCAGCTTCAGCTTTTGCTACTTCTACAGTCTGTGTTCTGAAACGATTTAAAATTTTGCAATACATTTTAACATTTCCTAAAGTACAGATTCTTAAAACCAATTAGAAAAGAAACCGATATCACTAGCAAGTTGTTGCTGTTAACTATTGCTGAGTTCTTGGCAATAAAGCTGTTAACTCTCTTGCTCTCCAATATTTCTCACACACAGCGGATTTAGAGTAGTGATGGGAGTATTCGAATAAAAAATATGACATAACTAACCTATACACAAACATACCCATACAAGATACTGTGACAGCTGCAACGGGGTTTGAACACGCGTCCGACAGGGCGCGCGGCAGACGAAACGCTGGTACGGGGAGCATCTGCATGCTGAAGGGCAGAGGGGGTGTATTACATCAACGCGACGAGGGGAGAGTGCGCGCGCAGCTGCTACTCGCGGAGTGAAGGGGGGACGGACCCTCCCGAATCTTCTAGAGAAGTCCGTCCGAAGTGGAGATAGCCAGATAATTCGAGAGGACACCCGTAGAAATTTCTCGTAACTATGAGTTTGCTATAAAAGAAGAAACGCCAGCGAACTCGGGCAGTTTCAGTTATTCAGTCAGTGAGTAAGCCAGAGCAAGCAAGCCAGTCTTGTGTACAGGAGTTCAACTCGAGTGTGCGTCCGCAACTGTGTCAGCATCCGAAGGGCTGAGTTCGAGTGTAGTGGACCGCAGTTGGAGGGACCTGAGTTCGAGTGCAGTGGACCGCAGTTGGAGGGACCTGAGTTCGAGTGCAGTGGACCGCAGTTGGAGGGACCTGAGTTCGAGTACAGTGAACTGTCTCTGAAGGTCTGTGGTTCGAGATACTGTGAACTCGAGTGACTGAGCTAGAAGAACTGTGAACTGAGAACTGATAGTTCTGATTTGTAAATAGTGCTTTGTAAATATTAGTTAAGATTAACAGTTCATTGTTGTTCGTAATAGTCCAAGTAAATTGTCATTGCTGTCAGTGGAGTGCTATAACGAATACTGTGTTGAGTGAAAATCCTATTGTTGACGAGAGCGTTTAAGGTGAATTGTAGAAAGGAATTATTGTTGGAAGAATAAAATCCTATCGTTGAGTTGAAATAAATTCACAATACACTACAGATACTAGAACAAATGCTCAAAAACAACAACACACCACAAGAACACATTAAAGAAATCATCCACACCACAGACATCATCATAAAACAAAACTACTTCACATACAATAACAAATATTACACACAAACCGAAGGCCTACCCATGGGATCACCCATTTCCAGCATACTAGCAGAAATATTCTTACACCACATAGAGCAGACATACATACTAAACGAAGACAACAACCAACACGCAGACAACAACAAATATTGGCACAGATACGTAGATGACATACTAATACTATACAAAGGAAACAAAAGACAGATCCAAAACCTACATCAACACATAAACAAAATACACCCAAAGCTACACTACACATTAGAAATTGAAAACAACAAATCCATAACTTTTCTAGACATCACAATAACAAAAGTAGACAACAAACACACATTCAAAGTATACAGAAAACCCACAACAACAACACACATACACAACACATCCAACCACCCCACACAACACAAACAAGCTGCATTCCGAACAATGGTACACAGACTAGGTACTCAACATACCAATGAACCAACAGGATTACAAAGAAGAGCTAAACACAATCAAATACATAGCACAAGAAAACGGATACAAGCCTAACATAATAGACAACATGATACGTAAGACAAAACATAATCACAAAATACATAAGAATACAACACAAACACAAGAACACAAAAAATACATCACACTAACATACAAAACAAAAACACACACAAAATTGCAACCTCATTCAAGAAATTAAATTACAACATCGCATACAGAACAAATAACACTCTACAAACATCTCAACACACAAACAACACAAACAAACAAATACAACCACACAGACGTATACAAACTCAAATGTAACACCTGCAACAACTTCTATACAGGATAGACAGGCAGACCATTTCAAACACGTCACAAAGAACACATCACAGTCATAACAAAATTACAAAACACCTCCACATATGCACAATACATCACAAATGCTAACCACACCCACAGAGACATCAACACAGACATGGAAATACTACACATTCAACCAAAAAGCCAGAAACTAAACACACTAGAACAATATGAAATATACAGACACACGAAAACACATCTCAACGAAATTCTCAACACACAACTCAACTTCAAAACACACACACTCTTTGACTCTACACTATACCACAGGAACACACCCTCACAGGAAACAAAACAGGTGGCGCCAAGACCAACAACAACCAGTTCTGAAGATGACCCATAAATAGGTCGAAACATGTAAATGAGGTACGTTGAAATTTAACACAGGAAAGTCTTACCATACATATTCCGAAGTGATACAGTGTTAAAAGTTGTGTAATCAAGATGTATAAACAAATTAATTAAAAATATATTTTATGAAGACTGTTCATTATACCTTTTTCCTTCAGCAATCATCTGGACCCGGTAGCTTTCAGCTTCAGCTGGCAGTCGGACTGTAGCATTCAGCTCCCTCTCTTTTCTCTGAACCTCTTGCTCTTCAACTTCTATTTGTTTTCTTCGCTCAACAACTTCAATCTGAATCTCCTCATTACGGATCCTCTGGCGGATCTTAGCTGCCTGTAGCTCATATGCTAGCTGTGCTTCGGCTTTCTACAACACAAAATGGGACAGAAAATTTTGATTCATTGCTCTATTCAAAAACTGATTATACTTTCTCAGACGAATGTCAGAAATACAATTACTATTAGTACTAAAAGACTCTGCTAAAAATACAACACACCTTCTCTCTCTCATGCATAGACTTGAGAAATAAATAATAAATAATTAGGTAATTTTGAAGATACGATGGAAAGGTATGATGTCAAATCATCATCATCATCATCTTCCTAACAAGTATTAGGCCAAGTGGCCTGTTACGGTCTCAAACTAGAATTTTCAGTCCATCTCTTCTTTGGACGGCCTAGAGATCTTTTGCCATATGGATGGTAATGAAGCAGTGCTTTTGGAATTCTGCATCGATTCATTCGTTCGAGATGACCCTTCCACTGAAGTTGATATTTGCTGATGAACTGCATAATGGGTTCTATTTGAAGTTCTTGCATTAGGTCCTCATTTTTTTTATGATCCCAGCGAGTATATCCAGCTGTTGCTCTCATAAACCTCATCTGACTTGCTATTATTCTACTGACATCTTTATTCTTCACAGTCCACGCTTCGCTACCATAGCTTAATACTGGCTGTGCTAAGGTTTTATACAAGCCTATTCTTGTGTGTCTTTGTACTAGTGAGGGTTTCATGATTTTATTAATGATCCCCATTGTTTTATTATATTTACATATTTTTTCAGCAATATCTACTTCATCATAAGGTGATAGTGTATAGCCAAGATAAGTGAAGGTATTTACTCTTTCTATTATTTTATTATTCAAACAGATTTTGCTTGGTACAGGGAATTTCCCACAAAATGACATGATTTTCGATTTTTCAATATTAATTTCCATGTTATATTTTTCACTGACCTTATTTAAATTGTGTACGGAATATTGTAAATCATCTTCAGTTGATGCCATGAGAACTAAATCATCAGCGAAAAGTAAAGCATGATGTCAAATTCACTTAAATAATCCCCTCAGCTAGCTCACTAACCTTGTCACATACATTCTTTATGGGTTAAATGAAGGGATAGCTAAGTGACATTAAGCCGAGGCATGTGACAAGGTTAGTGAGTTAGTTGAGGGGATTATTTAAGTGATATGACATCATACCTTTCCATCGTATCTTTAAAATTACATGCATAGACATGAGAAATAAATAATTCAATAATCGTTATGATTCCATGCATAGACATGAGAAATAAATAATTCAATAATTGTTATGATTCCATGCATAGACATGAGAAATAATAATTAGGCCTAATAAATAAATAATTCAATAATCGTTATGATGTCATGCATAGACATGAGAAATAAATAATTCAATAATAGTTATGATTCCATGCATAGACATGAGAAATAATAATTAGGTCCAATAAATAAATAATTCAATAATCGTTATGATGTCATGCATAGAAATGAGAAATAAATAATTCAATAATAGTTATGATGTCATGCATAGACATGAGAAATAAATAATTCAATAATCGTTATGATGTCATGCATGGACATGAGAAATAAATAATTCAATAATAGTTATGATTCCATGCATAGACATGAGAAATAATAATTAGGCCCAATAAATAAATAATTCAATAATCGTTATGATGTCATGCATAGACATGAGAAATAAATAATTCAATAATAGTTATGATTCTATGCATAGACATGAGAAATAAATAATAATTAGGCTCAATAAATAAATAATTCAATAATCGTTATGTCATGCATAGGCATGAGAAATAAATAATTAAATAATCGTTATGATGTCATGCACAGACATGAGAAATAAATAATTCAATAATCGTTATGATTCCATGCATAGATATAAGAAATAAATAATTCAATAATTATGATTCCATGCATACACATGAGAAACAAATAATTCAATAATTGTTATGATTCCATGCATAGACATGAGAAATAATTAGGCCTAATAAATAAATAATTCAATAATCGTTCTGATGTCATACACAGACATGAGAAATAAATAATTCAATAATCGTTATGATTCCATGCATAGACATGAGAAATAATTAGGCCTAATAAATAATTCAATAATCGTTATGATTCCATGCATAGACATGAGAAATAAATAATTAATAAATAAATAATTTAATAATAATTAAAATAATTAGGCCTAATAAATAAATAAATAAATAAATAATCGTTACGATGCCATGCATAGACATGAGAAATAAATAAATAATTTAATAATAATAATAATAGTTATGATGCCATGCATTGACATGAAAAATAAATAATCAATAAATCATTCAAAAATAAATTAAATATTAAATTTAAAAGTAAATAAAATAATTAATTAATAAAAATGATTAAAATTACTCACGGTGGTTACAGCAGATGCTGAAAGTGCTTTCCTTGCTCTTTAAGGCAGAGTTGGATTCTTTTGCGCTTGTTTTCGAAAACTTTTTCTAAAGTTTCCGGGCGAATAGATTTAACGTAATTACTTATTTCCGTCTTAAGTTCGTCAATGGTCTTGGGATTGTTTTTATACACTGCAGATTTTGCCGCGTCCCAGAAGAAATAATCCGGAGGTGAGAGGTCGGGAGACTTAGGTGGCCAGAGTCCATTAGAAATAATTCTCTCTCCAAAAAATTCGTGTAAAACGCGCATCGTGTCATGAGACGTGTGAGCCGTTGCATCGTCTTGCTGAAAGTAACAGCGCTCAATTTCATCTTCATTAAACTGCGCAATGAAAGGATAAATAATTTCTGAACAATAAACTTGCGAGTCAACGGAAGTATTAAAGAAAATTGGCCCTACTATACGCGCTCTGGACATAGCGATCCAAACCCCTATTTTCTCTGGATGTAATGATGTCTCTTGCAGGGCATGGACATTGAATGATGACGACAGGCGGGAATTTTGAGAATTTATGTATCCGGAGAGGTGAAACCAGGCCTCGCCTGTAAAAAATGTTTTGTCTAAAATTTCAAGTCCGTGTCTATCTGTGAACGCGCGAAACCATTGACAGTATTGTACACGCTTCTCGTGATCTGCTTCCTTTAACTCCTGCACAACTGTAATCTTGTAGGGGTGTAATTTAAGTTTTTTAGTTACGGCTTTATGCGCTGTTCGCAAAGACACATCCGTCTGCTGAGCTAATTTTCTAAATGATTTGCTGGGACTACGCAGCATTATGTCCTTAATTTCGTCTAATTTATCCTCTGTTAAAAGCGGAGGCCTACCACTTCTCGGGGCGTCGTGAACACTTCCGGCATCACGAAATTTAGCAATTAAATCGCGGACAGTATCGCGATGTGGACACGTCCTATGAAAACGTTCCTCAAATTTCAATTTCACACCTTCTGTATATTTATCGCCTGCTCGAAAAACATGTTCCACTAAAAACACCCTCTCTTCGATAGATAACATAGTGACCACTACTAGTTACAAATTGTACTGGACACAAAGACACAAAACACAGCTGACTGGCTTTCCACTCGCTCCCTCCCACTCTCCACCATTCAATGCGGCCAAGGTCGTTGACTCCCTACGTGCAGTGATACCAACACAACTGCTCGAGTCCCAGCGTCCTGCTTGCCACTTCTCCTGCGGAGCCAGTTTGTATACGTATTGCAAAACGCACAATATTAGGTTTGTTCCAGCAAGCAATGCACAACGCGTTCCGAACTATTTTTTTTATAATACCGAACTTCTTTCGACGCATGCGCCAATAGTGTACGGTGTCGGAACTAGTTCGGGATTTTACCACAGTCTACTATATACAGTCGCGAAGCTCAATATGTAGTAAAATGCAAATGCAGGGGTAGTTGCCCACCACTAGGATCGCTACTATCGCCTCATCATCGCAGATCTCTCTCCTAGCAGCCGACAAAATATGTTACACTTTCGTTGTCGTGTTCTTTTGGAAAAATTAACACCTTCCTTCCATTATTGAAATATTAAATGCATAAAGTTAATTTATTATTTTAATGAAGTATATTAAATTCCACCACAAACTCGAAGATACGTGCAAAAAATAAGTTAATATAATTTTTGTTTGTGCAAAACGAACTGAAATTTACTATAATAGCTTCACTCATTCAAGATTATAGCGATAATTAACTATGAATTGAAACCAATAAATATTAATTTGCAATTCTCTTTACAACAATAATAATGGAAATATGAATTAATGGAGTAACTTACGTGTACCGGTACTTGTAGTGTAGGCTTACGTAGTTAATAAAATGGGATGAGGTTAAGCAATAATAATCACACCAGAATTGGAAATAAAACGTGATCAATATATTTTATTGTAACAGACTTGTTCTACGTCTCTAGGTAAAGCAACAAATAAAAATAACAACAAAATTAACAGCTATAATTAAAAACATATCCTTTGAAGAAAAAATTAGGCCTAAGCAATAATAATCCCACCAGAATTGAAAATAAAACGCGATCAGTAAAGTTCATTAAAACAAACTTATTTTTTCTACGTCTTTAGTAAAATAACACATAAAAATAATAACAAAATTAATAGCTACAATTAAAAATATATCCTCTGAAAAAAAAAGTAGACCTAACCTTTATTTCTCTGGAAATTTATAGCAGCCTAAGTGACAGAACTTTGACCGGTATCTAATGTCCTTTCGGTTGGACTGAAACATTTCATTGTGAAATTTAAGGATATAATGTATTCTAACAGCCACAAAGAACTTCAAATTAAGAGTTTTGTTTCTGCACAGCATTCTTGTGGAAACCCAGGAACCTTTCTGAATCTTTCGGAAATCGGAAAAAGGATAACTCTGGCCTCTTTCTCTTACTGTTGCTACAATTTATAGCACTACAAACGTCTCCTCCTTGTCCCATATTATTATTCCAATTATTATATTTTAGCCATTAACATTTTTATTATAACCAATAACGAACATTTCACAAGCATCAATGTAAAATACGCAACGAGCTAGCACTCGATAGAAATACGACACAGTCCAAAGTCGACCATGGACAGTCTATTGTTTCTAGTTGCTAACCGCTTGGAGCGCTTTATCACGAGATTTGCAAAAAAAAAACACCTCAAGCTTCGCGACTGTATATAGTAGACTGTGATTTTACGTTGCAGGAACTCGTGCGTTGTTTTTAAAGCGAAACTTGAAGAGCTGCAGCAAGACCATTCTTTTATTACATTTGCTTTACCTTCGCTGCAGCAACCGTGCAGCAAATCCAAACACCGCTTTGCGAGTTTGCATGCACGATCCATCATGGCGGAGTGCGTGTTTTTTTTTTGCAACGTTTATTATTGTTAAAATCGTCTAGTAATAGCAATTTCATATAATTATTATGGAAGTCCGAACTATTTAACATGTTCGTTTCTTTTAAGGTTAAGGGGAGGCAGAGGTGAAATTTTCGAACAAAACTGAAGAAAAAACGAAAATTTGGTTTTTTCCATTTTTATTATCTTTATTTTGATATTCCGATGTTAGTTTTTGATTTTGTTCCCTTAAAAGTATGAAATAAAAACCAAGATAACTATATTACTATATTATTCCCATAATAAACTAATACTTATCATTATTTATATATATTCTCTGTATATACAAGTAAAAAGAAATATTGAAAATTTCTTACAATATGGTGCATGGAGCATTTTATATCAAACGATATAAAGTTTTATAAAATTATTAATATTTACAGAACTATTGTACTTAGAAAGTTGAAACTTGGTATTCCATTACTAATAACATACTTAGTATCCATGATCAATTTCAAACAAATCGGATAAATTTTGTGGATTTTGAAATATTCACCTCTGCCTCCCCTTAAATTTATTACTGCAGTAATAAAAGCCAATATTAATTGTCCACTATTTTGCAGTCAGCTGGCCGGATTGTCTTTTTTTTCACCCTCTTTTTACTGCAGCAAAGTCATGAAGCGTTTTAGTAGGCTACGCACGGAACGTTACTTGACCTATTCTTCCACGGCCTTCTGTTAAGGGGAGGCAGAGGTGAAATTTTCGAACAAAACTGAAGAAAAAATGAAAATTTTGTTTTTTCCATTTTTATTATCTTTATTTTGATATTTCGATGTTAGTTTTTGATTTTGTGCCCTTAAAAGTATGAAATTAAAACCAAGATAACTGTATTACTATATTATTCCCAAATAAACTAATACTTATCATTATTTATATACAGTGGCGGCTCGTGGGTATTGAATTAAGGGGGGCTGCATACAAAAATAAACCAAGCAACTTACTTTATTTAAAGATTAGTTCCATGCGCCTTATCTTGTAAGTTGTGTTTAAATGAGACAGGCTCATGTTAGTAGATTTAATGGCATTTAAAAGAATCCTGCGGACAAAATTAAGACACACCGGCGACGCTCATATAACCCCTGCAGTTGCGAGTGTCGTTAAATAAACCATAATTTAATTTTTATATGCAGATTTGAACCTTAGAAATATCTAACTGGCGATGTTGTAGTTGGTTGTATAATATATATACATGATATATCAATAAATGAAAAAAATAACTGAGCCTGAAATTGAATTCAGGATATTCAAGAGTACGCACCAGGGCGCTTGCCTCATTTATTGTGATGTTAGATGTTTCAGATTCCATTATGGTCTGAATACATTCTAGCAATGGCGCCTTCTTCTCATGAACAATATTTACTGTTCTTATTTTAAATCCATCTTGTTGCTCCAGCTGATAGAATTGTCTTTGAAACACATTAATCTAATACAGACTGTGTAGAGATCGAGAGAAGAAAGCAGGGATACTTGATACATTAGCAAAAAATATGCGAGCCTTTGTATTTTGTTTAGCGGCTCTTTCCATTATGAGATTCAACTGATGGGCACTTAATTTCACATTTCTCCTGAATTGTTAAGCTACTGAACTGAATAGACTGTAAATATTGCACAGAATTAAACACTGTCGCACTTGTTATACTCACAACATTAAAGAAAATGTATTTAAAACTGCGCGCTACTGACAAACTGCTGCAAATTTTGCAGCGCCTGGAAACTCTGGATTCACGGCAAGGGGCGGCAGGGAGGAGGGGTAAAACTAACGCGCAAAGCATCCGAGACGAGACTGGCAGCTCCAGGGGAGGAAGTGGCTTCACCCTATAGTCCTTGTCTCTGGTTTCGCTCTGGCAACACCAGGGGAGGAAGTAACTTCACTAACGATTGCGTGCATGTCATTGAGAGAGAAATTAAAAAAAAAAAAAATTCGAACCGCTAAGTAGAGACTGTATAATAAATGTTTTTCACAACATAAAACTAGACAAGAGCCACAAATGTCTGGGGGTGCTGCAGCTCCGCAGCCCCTCTTCGAAAGTCGCCCCTGTTTATATACCTTCTCTGAACATATAAATAAAAAGAAATATTGAAAATGTCTTACAATATGGTGCATGGACCATTTTATATCAAACGATATAAAGTTTTATAAAATTACAGACGTGGACAAATTATTAGCAAAACTCACGATTTTTATTGTATAATTATACAAAATTTGACTTTTCAATTTTGACTGCAGTTGCTATTTTTACGTACTTCTGAGTACTATAATCATAAAAATGTTAACAGTCGTCTAAATTGAAAAGTCACATTTTGTAAAAACATGTCACAAAAATCGTACATTTTGCTAATAATTTGTCCACGTCTGTATTAATATTTACAGAACTATTGTACTTAGAAAGTTGAAACTTGGTATGTCCATTACTAATAACATACTTATTATCCATGATCAATTTCAAACAAATCGGATTTTGAAATATTCACCTCTGCCTTCCCTTAAATTTATATTCATCTCCCGAACTTAATTCGTCATAAAATATACCTATCACTGTCACCTTCCAAATCACTCATGATCGACTGTTTTTTTTTAACCTGCCCAGTCTCGAATCATTTTAACCTAACTTCAGATTAAACCACCTGCGCATGCGTCAACAGTTCAGAATTCTCAGTTCTACTCTTAATCGAGAACCAATTTCACTCGTTCCGAACGAGTTCTAAAGTACGTTGGAACAGGGACTGGGAGTTCAGTATAGGTTCGGAATCAGTTCTAGTCTTGTTGAAACACTCATTGAGCTACTGCGCATGAGCAGGCAGTTCAGAATCGATTCCGAACCGTGCTGGAACAAACCTATTGTTATTATCGCTGAAAATGATACCATTCATGAAACGTGATCTTACCACAGTCTAGTATATACAGTCACGAAGCTTGAGTCGTGAGGGCGCTAGGAACAATTGACTGTGCACATACTATTTTGCATTGTCTGTAATGAGGCGATATTAGCGATCCTAGTGATTAGCAACTATCTATGGATGCATATTTACTACGTATTGAGCTTCGTGACTGTATATACTAGACTGTCCTCTTACATTAAAACAAGAACATACAGCCTATTACCGAAACCTAAATAAATAATTCCGGAGTAACATGGATCCAAAAAAAGTTTCTTTTTCGAAATCAAGAAAACAGTTGTACTTACGGCAGTGTTAATTTCCTTGTCGAAGTTTGCTTTCTGTAATTTGTACATTCGTGAGTTATCTTCGATTTTCGTGTCGGTGTTGTACTTAACATCCATCGCGGATTTTTCGCATTCTGCTTCCTGAAAATTAAACATAAAATTATTATGCCCGCATACATAAAACTTTTATTAATGACCTAAGGTACATCATTTAACTTAAGGCTATGATTGAACTTCCTATTACCACAACAGAGAATGTGAACAGTCGTGCAATGAAGTTAGGAGATCTGTAGGGCTGCAAATGATTACAAATTATAGTCAGTGCATGAACTGGACAGGAATGAAACGGAACGTCAATGACTTAAGGGGAGAGGATGGTATTTTTCTTAACTTTTTTCCTGTTTGGTGTAAAATATTAATTTTTTGTATGTAGAGAGCTCATAGTTGTAGCAACTCAACAAAAAAAAAAAAAAAAAAAAATTTGACAAAAAAAATTATTTGGGGGCCCAGATTTAAAAAAAAAATATACCCAATGCAGGATTTTACTAAAACCGATATATCTAAACCTTTTTAAATGTAGATTCATCCCGTTTTTTTGCAATGTACTTGCAAAAGCATGCTCTACAAACTGTCTGTAACAGAATTTTGATATTAGTCCCTACGTTTGTAAAATAAACAATTAAAATTTAATAACAATTTTCTGATTTCCTTTCTTGCAAACAAACGGACCTAGTTTTAAAATGAAAACAATTAACAAAATTCTGTTACAGAGAAAAGTTTCCTAATAGTCTAAAGAATGTGTGTTCTAAATGTCATGTATGTATCTTTAATAGTTCAGAAGTTATATCCATTTTTGTCTGGCAATGTAGAAAAAGAATGAAGTTACTGGAAACCGATAAAAGCGGGCGTGTGATTTAAAAATCCATAGCGCAAGGAAGTTTAAAAATGGCGTCTCATCCGATAAGGGCACAAATACACACGAAATGTTATGCAATGCATTCCACACATATCAAAGAGTATTTTAAAGAAAAAAAAATTTTTGAAAATTCAATTTACCGGAAACAACAATAAAAGGGGGCGAGTGATTTAAAAATCCATAACACAGGAAGTTTAAAAATGGCGTCTCAACATCCGATAAGGGCACAAATACCTACAAAATATTATGCAATGCATTCCTCACATATCACAGGGTATTTTAAAGAAAAAATGTTTTTTTTAATTCAATTTACCGGAAACAACAATAAAAGGGGGCAAGTGATTTAAAAATCCATAACGCAGGAAGTTTAAAAATGGCATCTCAACATCCAATAAGGGCACAAATACCCACGAAATGTTATGCAATGCATTCCACACATATCAAAGAGTATTTTAAAGATTTTTTTTTTTTAATTTACTCATTTTTCACCGAAAATACCATCCTCTCCCCTTAATGGAAAAAGTGACTGATTCTGTTTCGATTTGTGAAAAAGTGGCAGGTTCAGTTCACATGCGTGAAAATGATGATCTCTCATTCCTGATAGATAATATAAATCACATTTACCAAAAAAAAAAAAAAAACTACAAAACAACAATAACTATTTATTACTTTGTACGAAGTGTAATGTTAAATGTAGATGCAGATAAAGAAACCGATATGGCATACTTCGTTACCTCTTTGCTTCAATGCAAACTACCTCAGTATGTTGAAATTAAATTATATATTGATACCGGTAATTCGTTTCTTTCATCGTT
Source organism: Periplaneta americana (assembly GCF_040183065.1). NCBI lineage: Eukaryota > Metazoa > Arthropoda > Insecta > Blattodea > Blattidae > Periplaneta > Periplaneta americana. The sequence goes on along the minus strand of NC_091129.1, from coordinate 9,829,377 downwards.
GTATCAATTTATTTCTCGTAGGAATAGTATAAATTAATTACTGAATTATCCTTTAACAATCAATCAGCTAGTGGAAGGCGAAACGTTAATTAAGATTCGATTAAAACGTATTTTTTGTAGTGAACGTTAACCTGATAGTGTTTCTGATTTAGTGTTTTAAAAATGAGTTTAAAGAGTTGGTTAATTACAAAACAACTATGTTCTTAAGTAGAAAAAGTGAACGGTTTCGAATCAGGAGAGTCTCTGGAGAGTCAGAAGTCATAACTAAGCTATTGCTCTCTCTCTCTCTCATTATATTCAGATTATTCAGTTTATCCATTGTATATGTTATAATACTCTGCTGCAAATATAAATTTGGTTTACATTATTAACTATTTTCTTTTTGTTTTCTTGCAAAATGAAAATGTTAAGAAAGTTCTTTTATGGGCAGTACCGTACTTATAAATAAATAGATAAATAAATAAATAAATAAATAAATAAATAGATAGATAGATAGATAGATAGATAGATAGATAGATAGATAGATAGATAGATAGATAGATAGATAGGTAGATAGGTAGATAGGTAGGTAGGTAGATAGATAGATAGATAGATAGATAGATAGATAGATAGATAGATAGATATAGATATATAGATAGATAGATAGATAGATAGATAGATAGATAGATAGATAGATAGATAGATAGATAGATAGATAGATAGATAGATAGATAGATAGATAGATAGATAGATAGATAGATAAAAGAAGATAACCTTGCCTGAAAACTCGAAGTCTGAGAATTTGAATAATGAAAATAAAATTGTGATAACACGTCAAATCTTGTTAAAATGAAATAACTCTTTGCAATGCACTATATTTTTGACCCAACTCTGAAAGTTACTTCGAAATTCTTCATGAAGTGATGATAGAACTGGAAAACAAATGGTCTGAATGAAATATTTGACGAATAGATTGGCAGGCATAATACCACCGAATGGTCTTTTTGTTCGCCAGACCGTATCTCAATGGACTTTGCAGTGTGAGGAATTTTAAAAGATAGAATTTATTCGGTGAAAATTCGTGGTGTCGAACATTTAAAGGATTGCATTCAATCTCATTTCGAAAATCTACTCTCCGAGAACATTTATGACACGATTTGTGTAGGTCTATCTGTAGATACAATTTTTGCTTTGAAAAGAAAGGAGGGCACTTTGAACATCTTATGTACCTAGGTTAGTAACATATTACCCTCCTCCTTCAATGTTTCCCTTTTCGGTCCGGTACTGTGGATTTAATTCGGCGTAGCTCAGTGGTCAGAGCGCTTGGTACGTAGAACCAAGGACCCGGGTTGGATCCCCGGCGCCGGAGCGAATTTTTCTCCCCAAACATTAATTGTCAGTATTACAGATATTATTCTGTAGGACAAATTAATAAATCTATAATATTCTCATTGCTGTAGTGCATATATTTGTACAGATTACTGTGCACGTAACTGCGGAATCCCGGCCAAACAGTCACTCAGCTGAGTGCGCTCCTAGTATAATGGCAGTTGACATTGGACATATACGTCAACATATATGCCTAACTTGGAGTCAGGCCACAAAGGGAAACATTGTAGGAGGGTTCTGTCCGGTACTGTGGATTTAATTCGGCGTAGCTCAGTGGTCAGAGCGCTTGGTACGCAGAACCAAGGACCCGGGTTGGATCCCCGGCGCCGCACAGTGGGACGGATTGCGATTCTAGCCGGAACAAAATCTAATATTGATAAATTCCTTTCGAATCGTTGAAAATAGCAAGATGAAGGTAAATTATTATGACATTTAATGAAATATTTGTATGAGAATTATTATTTTAGTATAGAACGCGTATTTGTTAAAAAAAAAATCATACAATAATAGTAATTGCATACAACTAATGCGAATAAAAATTAAAGTGAACAGAAATTATTTTACACACTACTATGAAGAGAAAAGTAATATATGTAGTAAATTCTATGACTCATATTTAGAAATCTGAAGCGTCTGTTGTATCTCCAGAAGTGTCGGAACCGCTAGCGCTACTGTCGTCCTCATCTTGGGGTTACACTTGAGCACGTTGTTGGCACTCACAGCTGGTGCTTGTAGCAGTTTAATTACCTCAGCTTATAGTTTTGATTTTCTTGGACTTGGATGTCGATTAATCTGGGATACGATGGGATCAGAAGATACTAACAACATGTGTAGGACATCTTATAAGTTTCTCTCACGAATTCGCTTCCTAGCGTGATCTAACCTGTACTTTCGTAAATCTTTGTGTCTTGTCTCTTGAGCATCTTCAAATAACATCCCAATAGGAAGTATCGCAGTTCCTGCAATTTTTCCTCCATGTATCAGTATTTTATGCAAGCTGGATGGCATGTAGTACCATGGATATAATTGTACATATAAATGGGCTGTATCACCAAAAGCTCAATACATATTGAATATCCACATGAAATAGTGCATAGAAAATCTGAGAATGAGGTCTTACTAATGCCAGTAATATTGGCTGTAATTTGTGGGTTTTCAAAAACCGATGTGCAGTATCACCACCATTTGATGTCCAGGACCACAAGATTTCGGATTGTCAATAAGAAGCCCTAACTGAGAGCGAAATCTAGAAATAATCACTTGTTTTCCAGCTGCAAAAATATCCTTGTTGCTGCCTCTGACCTGCCAAGAACAATGTTTTTTAAGAAAATAATCCTTTTTACGGTGGCACTGCATCCAACGTCTGTTAAAATTACTTGGAATATTTTTCAAAATATTACAAATGCACTTCTCGCTATTAGAATCACATGTTTCAATACATAATTTGTTCAAAACATATCTATATAGTTCATCCAAGTCGCCACGTTTATTGGCAAGTATTGGAAACAGATCACGGCACGAAATCACCGGTAGCGGTTCCAAGTTTGAAAAAAATTAACCACATGCAGAGCGGTCAGTAGGAGCAAATGAAACTAAGTTAGTCTTAAAGTGCATACTTAAACCTACATTCTGACATAAAAATAAATGTGACTCTGCTATTGTAAGTCAACGTTTACTTTGATAAATAGTTTTAAAAAATCGCATTTGCCGCCCTTAAATTAACAAGCCGTTTCTAAAAATTCAAAGTTATTATGAACATAAAATTTATATAATAATTATCTACTACCCTTGTTCTTCGTTTTCCATTTCAGAATCACAAAATGTTTCACTCCCAGATCACAGAAAACAAGCTTGCTTCTCACACTATTTCAGCGTGGCTGAGCAATAAAACTGGTTACGGAGGGGAATCCTCGTCAAATTCATTGTGTGACGTCCGTATGTTTAGTGGCAAAGCTTCTTTCTCATAGATAAGCATTCTGTGATTCATTAGCAACAACTTGAGATAGGACACGCATAAAAATGAGAATATGTGAAAATTGATTTTGTTCCGGCTAGAATCGCAATTCGTCCCACTGCGCCGGAGCAAATTTTTCTCCTCAAACATTAATTGTCAATATTACAGATATTATTCTGTAGGACAAATTAATAAATCTATAATATTACCTTGTAACTGACAAATAATGTCATCTTCAATTAAATGCTCTTTTAAGCGATTTTTATTAAAAGCAGAAAAGGGATTGACAGTTGTAAATAGTTAAATGAAGAACTGCGCAAAGGTATGAAGAGTAAAAAGCTAATATAGCCTAGCATGAGCTGTGGAGTAGCAATATACCCTGATGCCAGCATCTCGGTTGGCCTGCGCGACGCCGATGTCTGCATCTCTCTTGACGGCCGCTGTCTGAGACTTTCCAAGGGAGGCCAAGTACTGCACCTCGTCGTACACATCCTTGATGGTGAAGGAGAGGATCTCTATGCCCATCCGCCCCACGTCAGGAGCGGCCACTTCTCGCACCAGGGCTGCGAACTGGTCCCTGTCCTTGTACACTTCTTCTACTGTTAGCGTTCCTGTAACAGCAGACGCAACAAAGGTAACAGACAGAACTATAACATTTTCTTCTTTTGTTTTCTCTTGTACGGAGGAAGGACCTGAAGGCTTGCACTGCAGCCTGAGGCTTATTGTACTTATAGCTGGCGCCAGCGTTTTTGGCGTGTGTCGTAGATATATATTGCCCAGTTTGTGAGCATGTTGTTAGTGCAGCTGAGAATGGTACCACTTCCAAATATCAGTCATTTGCTAAACACAGTTGTCAGACTGACTACGGCAAATGTAAAACACTCGCACTTAACGTTCCAATTACTTATTTCACACGCCAAAAACGGTGACGCGAACTGTACTACTTCTATTCTGTGAATGACTGAGTAGCCGAACGGCTGCGCTCTTGTACAAGTACAGGTCCCCTACTTTTTCTAGTGTTCATAAATGATCTTGCACCCCAAATAAAAGACGTAGGTGATCCCATATTATTTGCAGATGACACAAGTATAGTAATAATTACAGTCAATAACTCCAACACATTCCAATCTTCAACAGAGGAAATTCTCTTCAAATATGTGACTGGTTCTCAGTCAATAAATTAGTATTAAATTGTAACGAAACTAACATAATTCAATTTAAATCCTGTCCAAATTCAACCTCGCAAGTTTCAAGAGCAATAGGGTAAGGTTGCGTATATCGCACTACTTTAGCATTTATAATTACTTTTTATTGAACAATACAATTTTTATTTTCTGCATTCCTTGACAGAAATACATTCCCAGAACATTTACCTTTCATGTAAAAAAGAAACCTTGAATTTGATTTAATATTTTTGAAGTAGAATGACATTTTCGAAACACTTGTCAGTGGTGCCATTTAGGCAACTAGTTTCCTAAATAGCACCTGCGGTTTCTTAAATCGCACCTCTTTAACTGCAGGGAACAGGATGAAGGAAGCTTTTCATATTGAACATATTGAACAGTATTTAATATGAATAATGTAATAAATGCAAATTACAAGTTTATTGAAATTAATGAAAGAGAGTAACGCATCTTCAAATGAAATTGAAAAAAATAGAGCATAAATTACCTAACTTTTAAACTTCCTGAATGCGTTTTTTATTGTTACACATTTGCCATGTGCTTCACCAGGCAGTTCAAACTGTAAACTGCGTCACCTTTTCTCCACGATTATCTCGAAGCCACCTAAGAACTGCTTCATGATTTAGCTGTCTGAAATTTCTTGAAGATAGAAACATCTAAAGGCTGGGCCTCTGAGTATTATGACGAGGAAGCTGAAATAGGAGCACATCATTTTCCCGAGATAATCTAGCTTCTAAATTTTTGGAATGGTTCGTATAGGTGGACATACAGAAGCAGCACTTTTTTCTATGGCAGGTTTGAGTGGCAAATAAAATGTTTGAGCTATTCGACAAATAGTTCACTGTTGATGTAACCTGAATCAGAGCAAACAAATAACGATCCTGGAAGAACACCAGCTGATAATGTAGGATGCACTGTTTGACGTTTAAAAATTTTCATAGGTGGCACAAAATATCTGGTGCGCTTGTACAACACACACTTGTCGTATTAACGCCCTTTTCACCACTTGATATTGCACCCACCTGATGTATTCCTCGATCAGTTAAAATTTCTGGGTACTTCTTTCGTACGGCTAGAATTGCTACAGTTGCTCATATCGCACCGGTGCGAATTAGGCACTTACAAAGTGGTGCGAATTAAGAAAGTACGTCATAAGTTATTATTTCCTTCATTCTAGCCTACAATCACCACATGTTCGAAAATCTACTAAGTTAAGTTAAATGTTCTTTAATATTTCTTTTAACCAATATCATCTTAAGATTATGGATTTCTTTGCCTACAAATCCGTTATTTAGTTACAAAATGTTAGCTAAATAATATTGTTAAAATATTAAAATGAAAAATAAATCATTACATAACCTTACCGTTTGTTTTAAGTTCGCATTTATGGACTGGGGGAAAAAAAAAGACAGACGTATATCACGGCTTGCTGGAGTATAGTAAACACAGAAAACATTTTAAAGCAACAATGTTGAAGATAGATATTTTTGTTTTACAAATTTGCCGTCATTGAACAGAAACCAAGATGGATACATCCACCTGAGCGATTATATTAAATACTCCATCACCACGTTGCTAGCACAAAGAAGTGGCAGAAATCAAGTGACATGGTGGAAGTTCATATGGTAGATTGTAACAATACCACTAGATGCTACACTACTACAGTAATTTGTTTTAAACTAGCAGTGGTGCCATTTAGGAAGCGGTGCGATTTATGCTACTCTAATTAGAAACAACAACAACCAAATTTCATGGCTTAAAAATCGATAATAGTCCTACATGAATCCCTAGATTTGGCACCTACTAGTATCTAATTACTCTTTTTTTGTAGTAGGAATATACTATTACTATTTCCCCACTATCTGTGGAATTTCCCCAGAATATTCTTCCAAAACTCATTACCGAGTGGAAGTATGCAAAGTAGGCTATATTCTTTTTAAGGTATTGATATTTACTATCTTCTGCACAGATCTAATAGCAAAACATGCTGAATTTAGCTTGGGGATAATTTCTTTAATATGATTATGCACCTCTTTATTGGTACAACACGGAATAACACTTACCTCTGACATACGAGAACTGCCGTTAATCCACTCGCTATGGCTAAACCAACGACGCCTTTCAACACAAACGACATTTCCACACAAACGTAAACTGTTAAGTAAACTCACAACACCGAGATCAAAAACTGGACCAAGGTCACGAAACCTGGTTTTATTTTAGCCAAAAGGGAGATTTCTAATGAGGTCCATGCAATCACAGTTCGACACAGAAGTGCTACTGTTAAACCGACGCTATAACTTCGCGAACTTTGTGTCCCCTTCAAGGATGATGTGCTGACGTCGATATGAGGAAACCTTACGAAGAACTCTGGACGGACTAGATCGGCCTGAGCTCGCAAAAGCGGGGTTGTTAACGTTGTCACCAAGGTCAAAAGTCCCACATATTACGTGCTTTAATGGACGGTTCAAAATCTCTTGGACATTAATGATGAGAATTACGACGAAGTCATACAGACGTCCAATAATGCGAGAACGCAGTTGCCGGAAATAGCCTAGCGCGATCTAAATGCAGTTCCCATACAATACATTACATTAAATTTATGACCTTCGGTTACAACACGTGTGGAAACTGCGATGTTGTTATGTAACCTCCGTATATTATTTTTATTCAGACATTTTTAAACAAATTTCTCATTAAATAATTGGTCTAGCTGATCAGTATGAAGACAAATTCATTTTTGTACGATTGTGAGTTTTCTCTTCGTTACAGCAAACGGCCGCCACGATTGAAAGTTGATTTTGTGGGAGCTCGTGCGTATTTGCTTGGTTTCCGCGGTAAGTCTAATATTCCACATTCAGTATTCCCAACCTAACACACACAACAATTTCCCTCTTCTTACCGCTTAAGTGACATACTGATTTTACTGCTTTAGGCTTCTAACATATTATTTTTAGAGACGTTTAACATAGTAATAATTACAAATTGGAAACTTACCACTGCAATTTCACCTAATTTCACTGTTAATTATTGTTTTTAAATATTTGCAAAAATTAAGTAAAGTCTACAACTTCACTAAAGTTACTGCATTCGTGATGCAAGTAACATCAGGGAAGCCGTGAAAAAATCAACAAGATTCCAGATGCCGATGTTATTACTGCAATATGTTATATAAATAATATTGTTAAAATATTAAAATTAAAAAATAAATCATTACATAACCTTACCGTTTGTTTTAAGTTCGCATTTATGGACTGGGGGGAAAAAAAAGACAGACATATATCACGGCTTGCTGGAGTATAGTAAACACAGAAAACATTTTAAAGCAACAATGTTGAAGATAGATATTTTCGTTTTGCAAATTTGCTGTCATTGAACAGAAACCAAGATGGACATTTCATTGCAACTAATTAGAAATTCCCCTTTCAGGTATGTAATAAACGATCTTCGCACAAAATAATGTACGATACACGAGCGGTATGTTTTCTTTCAATTCTCGGAAATTAAAAAAGCTCAACTACGTTTCGCTTTTTCAAACTTTTCCTCGAACATGAAAACTTCAACATACGCTCTTGTAACGCATATTACTATTACTGAATTCAGAGTTGCCAACCTAGATAAGTATATGTACTTGTATCATACTTTAAAATATCAGTCTTTATGACTTACTATACAATAAACGTAAAAAAAAAAAAACAAGTTATATTTTATAACATTTGTTCTAAATTTATTTATAGGTGCAAACGTTTTCGCCCTCCTGGGGCATCATCACACAATACATAACAATATAAAATATTAACATTATTGTGGTTGTGAAAATGTGTATTATACAACTGCGAATTCGAAGATAAATTTAAGAGTGGATTGTTTCTGTCATATCATCAATTAATAAGGGCCGAATTCATAGTCAACACTCATCGTAAGGAAACCCTTAAGCAGTTGCTTATAATCATTTCCAATTCATAAATCCCACTTAAGTGAACACTTATTCAAATCAGGTAGTTTGTCAGCTTACTCAAGTGTTTCTTCATATGCATTATAATCAGCTGATTCGGTATACAATGGATGATGATTATGATTTTGATGAATTTATTGAGTCCTATAATGAAAATAAAAACGAAAATGTGTTTCGGCAAAACAAAATATATATCAGAGATATGGAAAACCCTTTTGAGATGTATAATGATCAACAATTTAAGAGGAGATACCGTTTCGACAAGAACAATGTTGTGAATATTCTGGTGTCTCTAATTTCAATTCACAATACAACAATGAGGCTTACCGATTTCGCCACTGCTGAAAGTACTGGTTGCTTTGAGATTTTATGATACAGCAGCATTTCATGTAGATTTAAGCGGCATTTTTTTTTTCGATAAGTATTCACGTCCCAACAAAGTGTTATTTACATTTTTGTTTGTATTCTACCCAAGGAATAAGCTGTTAAAATTTGCGTAATTATATCACTTCCACTTTTTTTTAGCATAAAAATTGCTGAAAAATAAATTAAAATGATTTACTTACAGGAATATTTCCGGAGTTTGCATTAAACCCAACTCCAATTTTATTCCATGTCAATTTCTTCTTCCACTTTGTTTAGCATAAAAATAACTGAAAAATAAATTAAAATGATTTACTTATAGGAATATTTCCGGAGTTTGCATTAAACCCAACTCCAATTTTATTCCATGTCAAATTCTTCTTTTGGAGAGAACAATTATCAATTTTTTTTTTTTTTACTTTCGACGATATCTCCATATTTCATAACTAGTTATCTTAGCTCACTTCTTTCTTTTCTGTAAAATGCTTTCTGGACATCTTGTATAATTTTTAGCTCTATAATATTTACTTCTGTATTTGTGTATGACATGGAAGGAGTCCATAATCGTACCTATTTTTAAGAAGGGGGACAAGACTAACTATAGTAACTTTCGTGGAATATCACTTTTGTTGACGTCGTACAAAATTTTGTCGAATATCCTTTTGAGACGATTAACTCCATATATAGATGAAATTATTGGGGATCATCAGTGTGGTTTTAGGCGTAATAGATCGACTATTGATCACATTTTTTGTATTCGACAGATATTGGAGAAAAAATGGGAGTACAAGGGTACAGTACATCAGTTATTCATAGATTTCAAAAAGGCGTATGACTCGGTTAAGACAGAAGTTTTATATAATATTCTTATTGAATTTGGTATTCCCAAGAAACTAGTTCGATTAATTAAAATGTGTCTTAGTGAAACTTACAGCAGAGTCCGTATAGGCCAGTTTCTATCTGATGCTTTTCCAATTCACTGTGGGCTAAAGCAGGGAGATGCACTATCACCTTTACTTTTTAACTTCGCTCTAGAATATGCCATTAGGAAAGTTCAGGATAATAGACAGGGTTTGGAGTTGAATGGGCTACATCAGCTTCTTGTCTATGCTGATGACGTGAATATGCTAGGAGAAAATCCACAAACGATTAGGGAAAACGCGGAAATTCTAGTTGAAGCAAGTAAAGCGATAGGGTTGGAAGTAAATCCCGAAAAGACAAAGTACATGATTATGTCTCGTGACGAGAATATTGTACGAAATGGAACTATAAAAATTGGAGATTTATCTTTCGAAGAGGTGGAAAAATTCAAATATGTTGGAGCAACAGTAACAAATATAAATGACACTCGGGAGGAAATTAAACGCAGAATAAATATGGGAAATGCGTGTTATTATTCGGTTGAGAAGCTTTTGTCATCTAGTCTGCTGTCAGAAAATCGGAAAGTTAGAATTTATAAAACAGTTATATTACCGGTTGTTCTGTATGGCTATGAAACTTGGACTCTCACTTTGAGAGAGGAACATAGGTTAAGGGTGTTTGAGAATAAGGTTCTTAGGAAAATATTTGGGGCTAAGCGGGATGAAGTTACAGGAGAATGGAGAAAGTTACACAACGCAGAGCTGCACGCATTGTATTCTTCACCTGACATAATTAGGAACATTAAATCCAGACGTTTGAGATGGGCAGGGCATGTAGCACGTATGGGCGAATGCAGAAATGCATATAGAGTGTTAGTTGGGAGGCCGGAGAGAAAAAGATCTTTCGGGAGGCCGAGACGTAGATGGAAGATAATATTAAAATGGATTTGAGGGAGGTGGGATATGATGGTAGAGACTGGATTAATCTTGCTCAGGATAGGGACCAATGGCGGGCTTATGTAAGGGCGGCAATGAACCTCCGGGTTCATTAAAAGCCAGTAAGTAAGTAAGTATTTGTGTATGACAATAATGCCGATTTAACAATTTGAAGGAGCTGGAAAACAATTGAATGTAGGAAAGCGCTCACGTCTAGCCATGTTGCCATATTTCTTTCGATGTCAAGGGAATGCTCAGGGCATCCCTGCAATATGATCTGAAATAAGTGTAAGGAAACGCTTATTACTTAAGTGTTTCTTCATTTTATAAGTGACGACTATGAATTCGACCCTTAAAGTTGATTTTACTGAATTCAGTGTTGCCAACCTAGATAACTATATGTACTTGTATCAAACTTTAAAATATCAGTCTTTATGACTTACCATACAATAAACATAAAAACAAGATATATTTTATAACATTTGTCCTAAATTTATATATAGGTGCAAACGTTTTCGCTCTCCTGGGGCATCATCAGGCAATACATAACAATAGCAAATATAAAATATTAACATTATTGTGCTTGTGAAAATGTGTGAACTGCGAATTCGAAGATAAACTTAAGAGTGGATTGTTGCTGTCATATCATCAATTAATGTCACTTTTAATATATTCATTCATTCATTCATTCATTCATTCATTCATTCATTCATTCATTCATTCATTCATTTATTTTATTCCATAGATCTTACATGAGCAATGAAGCTTTAAGATGTGGAACATGTCAACATTTTACAATATTACAATTACAATTTTTACAAATTTTTATAGTTTTACAATTTAGTAATTTTCTACAATTTTTACAATGTTGTACAATTTTTTTTACATTTTGGCGAGATGTAGTGAGATGAAATGAGGTCCGAGGATTCGCCAAAATATTACCCGGCATTTGCCTTTTCGGTGGGGGAAACCTCGGAAAAACCCAACCAGGTAATCAAATCAAAGGGGTTGATGCCAAGGACTCGCCATAGACCATCCGGCTTCAGTCCCACGGCTGGGGAAAACCTCGGAAGAAACCATTCAATGAGACCAAAGGGGGATCCAACCCAAGCCCGAAAGCAGCTCCGGATCAGCAGCCCAGCGAGTCTGCCGACTGAGCTACATCGATGGCTCTACTAAAAGTATACAATACATAGCCAATCAGATTATTAAATTTACAAACGCAAACGATCATTCATCAGTTGAGCTATATTATAATACAAAACTATTTAATTAAATTTAAGGCATAAACAATTAAACCAGTTGTGATATACAGAAATTGATAATACATATCATGCAGACTACTTCAAATTACAAACACAAACAATTTATTAGTAGAGCTATATAGATTACTATTCAATTTAAAGCATATACAATTCATCGGCCAAAACTATACAAATATATACAGTACAAAGTAGCATACTTTCATTAAGCTATACAAATTTGTGCATTTAATACCAAGTAGATTAATTCAATTTATAATCATAAACAATTCATCAGTTGAGCTATACATATTACCATTCAATTTACAGTAGGTCTATATACAATTCATCAGTAGAGCTACACAGACTAGTAATCATTTTAAGAACACATACAATTCATCAGCCAAACTATACAAACATATACAATCAAATTAGTTCAATTTACAAACTTATTTTCGTTAAGCTATACAATTCATACTATTCAATTTACAGTACATACAATTCATCAGTTATGCTAAACAAAAAATACAATACATAGTAAACAGATTAAGTCAATATAAAAACATATTTTAGTTGAGCTATATAAAATTGTACATGTCATTTAAGTAGAATAATTCAATTCACAAGGATAAACAATTCATCAATTGTGTAGAAGGTATGAGTACGTAGAAATTTGGTTAATTCTTTTCTGAACCTTTTCTCGTTGTTCTTCAAATCTTTAAGATAATTAGGCAGTGCATTGAAGACTGTTATACATGAATAGCGAAATTGATGATATGACAGCAACAATTTGTGAATTTGTGGACCGATGAAAATGCCCTCTTTTAATTTATCGTCACTCAAAACGGTAAACTTTTATTTTAAATACTAAAACCACACCCTTGTTTGTTCATTGCGTAGACCTCACTTTGAACTGTTATGAAATTTAATGAATAGAAGGAACCAATATCTGTTTATTTATTATAAGTACAAAGGAACATGCCAACAACCATAAGAAACCGGAAATAAGTCATAAACCCATAAAATGCATTAGCTTTTTTGTTTTGGTTTACAACCCCAAACCGCGCCACATGTTTCCTGGGAGAGCGTTTATCGAAAAGTGAAATCGTAGTATATCTTAAAAACCTTACGTGATGCGAAGAAAAGAGATGCATTTTCGGATTCGGCGCACATCAAACCATACGGGACACATTGTTTTAAGTCGGAGCAAAATCCTTGTTGTTCAGTGTTATTATCCATGCGTAAAAACTGACTGCGGTAAAAAAATTCGTACTTTATTGAAAGTTTGGCCTTTTGTCTTGTTTATAGTTGAGAAAGGTGGAATTATTGAACTGTCTTCTTTTTAATATAAAGGGTACATTTGAACAAATCTAAAAAAAAGAAAAAAACACCCATGTCAAAATTTTGAAAAAAAAAATGTGATTTTGATGTCATCTATTACTTCGGAGGGAAACCTATATGTTAGAGAACAAATATTCTACAAAAGTAGCCTATGTCAGAGGATACGACGTAAAGAAATACGCATGCCAGTTCTTCGAAAACAACCCTTGTCACTGGAAATTGCACCAAAAATCACCCATGTCCACAGTTAATATTATTTTATATATTGAAGACAGTTTTGGTATTATGTGTTCGGCATACAGATGATAATGTTTCCTTGTACACTTATTATGAAGGAACGGGGAAAAAAGGACAGAATAAGGTTACTTCATTTCTCTTCCACTACCTCTCCAGTTATCAGAATCTTAAAATGGAACTTGCGTTGGTGTCTGGTGGTTGCAAAACACCTTTGCTATCTGAATTTTCTTTCCGGAAGAACACATCCGACGTTGTTATTACTTACTTACTTACTGGCTTTTAAGGAACCCGGAGGTTCATTGCCGCCCTCGTAGAAGCCCGCCATTGGTCCCTATCCTGAGCAAGATTAATCCAGTCTCTACTATTATATCCCACCTCCCTCAAATCCATTTTAATATTATCTTCCCATCTACGTCTCGGCCTCCCCAAAGGTCTTTTTCCCTCCGGCCTCCCAACTAACACTCTATATGCATTTCTGGATTCGCCCATACGTGCTACATGTCCTGCCCATCTCAAACGTCGGGATTTAATGTTCCTAATTATGTCAGGTGAAGAATACAATGCGTGCAGTTCTGCGTTGTGTAACTTTCTCCATTCTCCTGTAAGTTCATCCCTCTTAGCCCCAAATATTTTCCTACGAACCTTATTCTCAAACACCCTTAATCTCTGTTCCTGTCTCAAAGTGAGAGTCCAAGTTTCACAGCCATACAGAACAACCGGTAATATAACTGTTTTATAAATTCTAACTTTCAGATTTTTTGACAGAAGACTAGATGACAAAAGCTTCTCAACCGAATAATAACACGCATTTTCCATATTTATTCTGTGTTTAATTTCCTCCCGAGTTTCATTTATATTTGTTACTGTTGCTCCAAGATATTTGAATTTTTCAACCTCTTCGAAGGATAAATCTCCAATTTTTATATTTCCATTTTGTACAATATTCTGATCACGAGACATAATCATATACTTTGTCTTTTCGGGATTTACTTCCAAACCTATCTCTTTACTTGCTTCAAGTAAAATTCCCGGTTTTCCCTAATCGTTTGTCGATTTTCTCCTAATATATTCACGTCATGCGCATAGACAAGAAGCTGATGTAACCCGTTCAATTCCAAACCCTCTCTGTTAGTTGTTATTAACTATACAAAATTAGAGGATCAGAAGAAACTTCATTGTCTATTAAAACCAGAAAGTGAAGAATTCTAGGACAGCTTACAAGCCACTAGAAATACTGACTATTCTGACAGTAGTATTGGAAAGGAAAATTAAAGATGTTTTCACTTGTTTTTGTTTCCATTGTGTTAATTTGTTAAGTATTTTGGTGTTTGTAATGGGACACAGTAACATAAACATCTATACTTAGTGATATTTAATTTTATTTTTTTACCCCACACAGTTCAACGTTTATATAAAATTGATAAAAAAATTATGGATCTGAATAGAGATAAAAAATCATATTCTGTGTGGCATAAAATATATGAAACAAATAAATTCTCTAAGAATACAAATTTGTTATGTTCATCAACAAATTTCTTCTAAGAAAACCCTATCAGGGTGTACCAGAGTTTAACATTATTTTGAAGATCTCTAAAAAAATGTATATACACAAATAAATTGCAGGTATAAGCTAGCCAAGTTCTGATTACCGACGGCAGGAATCCGAACTACTGAGTTCATTACATGTTTTCTGTTGTAGCGATAGCAGCGACCTCATCTCCAATCAGTAATAAGAAGTTGGTGGGCCTATAAATGTGTAAATATAATGTAGCTTCAAGTAAAAAAAGTTCCAAATACTTCTCTATAATACTGAAGAAGAGAGGAGGTTTTTTGTTTCTTCTGAAAATTTTCTGTCTTGTGACAAGCGTGCTTTTTTAAAAAAAGATGTCTTCATTTACATCACTTGGGATTAAGCCTATCCGTGATATAAAATCCCTCTTACCTTTGCTACCTCCAGTTAAAATGTTTGTATAAATATAATTTATTGACATGAAGAGCAGTTGTAAATAATCTTTTGCCATTACAGTCCAATGTTTGAATTTAAATTTCGAAGTAACATTGTAATGATACCAATTTTTAATTTTAACGAATGAGGAGGCATTTCTGATGAGCTGATGGCTACTTTCTAAACACGACCTACTAATTAAGTTATTTCTTCATTGCTTTTATACATAGGTTCTTAAATCCTTATTTCTTATACCCAGAAAAAACACATGATATACTGTAAATTGTATTGCATATGAGCTATTCCATCTCAAATCGACCGAAATATAGAGAAAATTGACCTTACAATTTCTAAATACAATGAAACTTTTTTTGTCCGTTGACAACTGTGATACAATGCTTTGTGCATAGTTTGAGGCATCAGAACTTCATAGTGTTTAAATTAATAATATTGAAATTTATCGTATTTTCATAAAATTAGCAACTTTAAACTGTTGTGGCTCCGAAACCCTTTCACCCAATGATCAAAATCATGGTTTACTTTGATGCTGAGAAATTAAAGTTTATATTGACATGTAAACAGTTTTTCTTACTTTTTATGGAAATGGAGAAATTTAGATTTTTCTTCATTAAGACGCCTTTGCCCACGAAAAAATATTTTAAAAATATATAGTTAGATTCCGCATTGAAAGTACATATAAACACATATTTTTTACTGGTGGTATGTTGATAAGAAAGTATTGAAAATATCAAATAAAGAAAATAAATAGTACGCGCGTGAACTAACCAGCTGACTGTGAGACGGGAGCTAGCCGAGGTAAGCAAGGCCAGGAGACAAAAGTGATGTGGTCTAGCAGTCATGGCTGTGCTAGCTTTATCACAGGTTTTCATAAACACAGGAGTAAAATTACACCCAAGGCTCTCTTATCTTCAGCTCTCGGCCAGTGCGTGCGGTACTGCGCCGTTCAAGTCTAGGC
This sequence comes from Periplaneta americana, assembly GCF_040183065.1. Lineage (NCBI taxonomy): Eukaryota > Metazoa > Arthropoda > Insecta > Blattodea > Blattidae > Periplaneta > Periplaneta americana. The sequence goes on along the minus strand of NC_091129.1, from coordinate 9,813,017 downwards.
GTGTGAAAATAATTGATTTAATACCCTCGAAACTTATTGCCGTGACACTAAGCAAACAATGCCGAATCCCTCTTAATAATGCAAGGTTTTTTTTCTCAATATTTTTTTACATTTTTACAAATGATCAAAAAGCCTAAAAACAAGTAAAATCAGATTATCTGTCTCTCTGTGTACAATAAAAAAAGGATTACTTCTTAACATAACCTACCAAATGTCAGCTTCAAAATAAGCTCTCGTTCAATGTTCTGCAGTAAATGGTTCCAGAGTCCTGAGCGCTGAAAGAGGCTTGTTTTTATAAAATACGCTAAATTTGTTGCTCAATTATACGAAAACCGTCTGACTTTCGATAGTATACTTTTGAAAATGCACTCCCCTCAGCACCTTGTATAAGTAGGGAAAAAATTAGAGTATTAAAAAAAATGCGAGGTTTTTTACTGATCGATTTCACATGGAATAGCCCATATAATGTAATCGATCATTCATACATTTCGGAAGTTTTGATACCAAGAAGTCAAAAGAAGGATAGCAATAGCGAAGGAAATTTTTCATTGGAAATGAGCATTTTCTGCCAATGTCTGGAAAAAGAACTACGGAAAAGACTAGTGAAGTGCTTTGTGTTGAGTGTGGCATTGCATGGGGCAGAAACATGGACATTACGACGAAGTGAAGAGAAACTATTAGAAGCATCTCAAATGTGGATATGGAAAAGAATGGGGCGTGTGAAATGGACAGACAGAATCAGAAATGAAGCTGTGGTAGAAAGAGCGAGTGAAGGAAGAATAATGCTGAAAATGATCAGGAAGAGGAAAAGGAACTGGCTAAGTCATTGGGTAAGAAAAAACTGCCTACTGATAGAGAATTGGAAGGAATAGTGAACGAGAGAAAAGTTCGTGGCAGAAGAAGATATCAGATGAAAGCCAACATTAAGATATAGGTATGAATCACATGCGGAAACTATGAGGAAGGCGGAGAAAAGGGAAGATTGGAGAGTGCTGGGTTTGCAGTGAAAGACCTGCCCTTGGGCAGGAATGAATGAATGAATAAATGAATGAATGTAGAGCGCGGGAAAAAATCAGATGAACTTTAACTTACTACGATACATTCATTCTTGATGTATGACGACATCATGATAATTAGGGCTAGGATTTTGATGACCCATAAATCATGAAAAAATGTCCTAAAACAATGCATTAATGACCTAAAAATCTTTCAAAAATGTCCTTAAAATGCCCTAAAAATTGATCTTACATAATTGCCTTAGTAGAAAAAGAGGTTTTGTACTACTTAATATTTAGACTAGTAATTAAATTAAATTTCACATAATTTTTTCTAAGTAATACACTTTAATTAATTATTTTTATCTGATGTAGTTTCCATGTATGATCGTTCACCTCTGCGTCAGCATGTGGACGTGAGGTCAGCAGTCGGCTGGTCGGTCTTGGCCCTTCATGGGCTGTAGCACCATGGATTTACTTTACTTTTAGTTTCCGTATAGTCTACCACAAGGCCACTCTTATCCGGTATTAGCAGAGGTAGAGGAGTCTATATTGAAGGGGTGGTTGGACTGATCCATTACGTGGGGTGTACTACGTTAAAATGGCAATATTTGTATAGAAAGACGATTAAACTATTATAGAAAATGAGTATTAATGGACAAAATATGTAAAGAATATATAAAAGGAAATAGACATTATTTTACATTAATAATGGGGATTTATGGCCAAAATTAAATGAAAATTCCAAAAAAAAATGACAGAATAAAACAAAAGATGCTCTTATGAGTTGAAACAGGCAAAAAATGCCCTAACAAATATGTCTTAAAACACTCAGTTTATCACATAACACAAAAATACTAAAGCAGCTATGTTTCTGGCTTACTAGAAAAAAAGGTACAATTTGATCAAAATCCTAGCCCTAATGATAATACAGCAGGTGTGATTTCAAGCTCGTTCAATAAAGGAAATCACTATTGCATCTGATATTGTACGGGAGACATGAAATTATTTTATAATATGCTTATATGTTTCATGTATATAATTTTATTACTTTATAGTCTTAAATTCGTTTTATTATACAAATACATCAGGATTTCTACAGCAGAATTTCGAGCAGTGATTATTTTGCAGTCTTTCATCATACTTTTTATTCGAAGCAAGAACTATTCCTGTTCAAGTAACATATCTTAAAATAAGAATACTGTGGAAATTTTATTTCACAGCATTCTTGGCATACGTCAGATATCGTATAAACAAACATATTTCACCACAAGAAGCATAATTACAGCAGATAAGGAATAACTTATTCATGTAAACTGCCACTATACTAATAAAACATTGAACATTGAATGTTATAAAATGCCGGTGACCTATAAAAGATATTTCAGCAATTATTCTTCCTCTTCTGAAACTAGTACATTAATAGAATTAACACAGAGTTAGCCGAACAGCTAGATTGCTAGAGTATGGTCTATCCATGCCGGAGATCTGGTTTAAATTCGGAAAATTCCCTAGAGACCATGCTGAATTTGTAGTGGACAAAGACGGCACTTGGAACAGGTTTCTGTGGAGTACTACTGCAATGATAGTTCCCTGTTAATGATACGACGAGGAACAACTACGATGGCAAACTGAATTACAAGTATGACAGTGCATATACTGTGGAATCCCGGCCACCAAGTCACTCAGTTGAGTGCGCTCCTTGTATAATGGCAGGTAAAATAACATGTCAACATATATATATCGAACATGGTGTAAGACCACAACGGGAAAAACACTAGAGGAGGGGAATTCGATCCAGTGGTGGTGTGGATTGAACTTCGGCGTAGCTCAGTGGTTAGAGCGCTTGGTACGTACAACCCAGGACCTGGCTTCGATCCTCGGCGCTGGAACGAATTCTTCTCCTCTAATATCAATATTTAATTTAAATAATAAAATAAAAGAATGTAAAAAATTATTATGATCTTGTGTCTCGGATGCCAGATTCCCGCATTCCCAAAAATATCATACAGTATAAGCCTAAAGGGAAAAGAGAAGAGAGAGAGAGAGAGAGATAGAGAGGGAGAGAGAGAGGAACACCTATGAAGAGATGGATGGACCAGTTTCTTTGAGAGGACGGAACAGGTCGAAAGGCCTCTAATCCCTGAAGTTGATGATGATGATGATGATGATGATAATTTTCAATTTATTTGATTAATTTTATGTTTTCCCGAATCTAATCTACAATACAAAAAATATTTCGGAATATGTATGATAAGACTTTCTTGTGTTAAATTCTAACGTACCTTGTTTACATGTTTCGATCTATTATGGGTCATCTTCAGAACTGGTCGTTGCTGGTCTCGGCGCCTCTTGTTTTGTTTCCTGTGAGGGTGTGTTCGTGTGGAGTAAAGTGGAGTCAAAGAGTGTGTGTGTTCTGAAATTGAGTTGTGTGTTGAGAATTTCATTGGGGTGTGTTTTTGTGTGTCTGTATATTTCATACATGTAAACAAGGTACGTTATAATTTAACACAAGAAAGTCTTATCATACATATTCCGAAGTGATACAGTGTTAAAAGTTGTGTAATCAAGATGTACAAAAAAATATACTGCCGATCCTCAGCCAATAAGAACATATACATTCTGCTGACGCTGCGTTCACATGACACTGTATATATATATATATATATATATATATATATATATATATATATATATATACACCTTCGAGGCAAGGAACATTTTAATTGTTAACACCATAATATGACAGTTGTAGTTGTAGTGCTGATGTACGTTATAGAGAGTGATTTATATAGAACTGACACATTTCTTTCTTTAATTATTCCGTTGGAAATTCATTCAATGACCCAATTTTAGCACCAAATTAAGCAGAATGTTCTGGAGTTTCGATTCCTTGTCACTAGATGTGCAGATGTTTATGTTTTGTTCCTATTGTTGGCAGCACTGACCCAATTTTAGCGCCAAATTAAGCAGAATGTTCTGGAGTTTCGATTCCTTGTCACTAGATGCGCAGATGTTTATGTTTTATTCCTATTGTTGGCAGCTGTTTTCGACATTTTGTGTCAACGTGAAAATGCAGTACACATTAAATCAACGACTCTTCCTTGTGAAGCAATACTGGATTACGAATTCAATTACAGCTACTCAAAGGGCATACCAGAGAGAATTTGGTGTTCGCAATCCTCCCAAAAGAAACACAATACTGGGACTGATAAACAAATTGGAAACAACTGGATCTCTGGTGAGTGAAAAGGGCAAGCATCGTTCATCTAGGCTTCCCACGCTTGTTGTTGACGTAAGAGCACGACTGGAGCAGTCACCCAAAAAATCATTAAGACGTTTGTCGCAGGAGACAGGGTACACCTATTCAATGTGTCAGAGAGCCTAAAGCCATATAGGGTTACGGTTGTTCATCAGCTACAGGAAACAGATAAGGATAAAAGATTGAATTATTGTCGTTGGTTTCAGACGTTCATTGTGCAAAATCCTGCCATATTGTCCATCACATGGTTCACAGATGAAGCATGGTTCCATTTATCCAGTTATGTGACGACCGAATAATTTCCAGGAACCTGTGGCCACCGAGATCTCCGGATTTGACAACGCCGGACTTCTTTCTAAGGGGTTACTTAAAAGACAGGGTTTACGCCACACGTCCCCAGACATTGAACGATCTGAAGCACAAAATCACACAGGAGATTCAAGCTATTGACAACAGAGTCCTCCAACGAGTGGCCAGTAACATGGAACGACGTGTTGAGTGGTGCCTTATGCAGGATGGAGGACATTTTCAACATTTGATATAGAGGTAAATAATCTCCCAAAATTCCTCTACATTTTAGGTATAATAAGTTGTCGCTAGCACAATTCGTTTTGAAACAATTAATGAAAGAAATGTGTCAGTTCTATATAAATCACTCTGTATAATACTACAACACGAGAACTATAAATAACGGTGTAAACTTTGGATGCGCAAGCCCCGCAGGTTGTCTTACCAGGGCAAAAGGGGACAGTGAGAGGTTCTAAAGTTTCTCATATTGCACGATATTCACTGTGTTATGTAAATACAGCAGACAGACTTTAAGTGTTTTGAGAAATGTGCCGGAACTCTGCTTCATGGTGGAGAGGCGAATTATTTAACACTATCTAATGCTATACCAATTAACTTACGTAACATTACTACTTCACTTTTATGATGTGGGACTGACAGACGCGCGTGCGAACACACACACACACACACACACACACACACACACACACACACACACACACACACACACACACACACACACACACACACACACACACACACATACACAAAGTGAATGGATCAGTTCAAAAGGCTACATTTTGAAATACAACATCTCCGAGAATGAATGGTGGGGTTTCATGACGTCACTGTGAAGTATGTATGTATTATGTACAGGGACATCACTTTATTGTTACCAACATTTTTAACATTAACCTGGCTATACTCGGAAACACTGTTGCCCCCTTCCATTACAGGAGTTTGATGTTACTAGTGCAATATGTAAACAAATCATTTTACTAGGTATAGGAGGAGAGAAAAGTAGTGTATCCATTTATGTTGTAGGGAAATACGATATTACGATTTTCAGTTTGATCATCACTTTTACGGAATTTATCAAAATACAGTAGAGTAGTGACATTTTTTTTTTCAAAAACTCAACTTTTCAGGTGGCTATGTTCGTTAAGTAATGTCTACTTTATTTAGCATATTAATTATTGATGTTAACATACAATATAGAGAGTGCATTTAAATTGAGGGGCTCATAAGTAAATGGCTGTAAATGCACTTAAGTTACTTTTGAGAAAATGGGGTTTACATATTTAAGCTTTCGTAAAACCGGTGAAATTTTTATTTAAATTTTAATGCGTGATGCGATTAAAATATCCCTTTGCCACTAAAATTTTAGATACTTTAGATTACACTGGATGCACTTAACTCATGTTATTACAAATGTCACTAGCATTCCTTTGCTTCTAGCCATCTCAATTCAAAATAAGCTAATCTGAATTTTTAAACAAGTTGCTGAAAATGGTTGCCGTTCATTACAATGCAGGCTCCAATTCTTTACGCATATTATTAAAAACATTTTGAAGCATATTCTCTGAAATTTAATTTATCGTTTCTTCAATATAATTTTTTAGTACGATATTATTAATATAGGTTCTTTCTTCTATAGAAAACGCAATCATATTTCTGAAACACACTATACACTGCAGTGTTTACTTCACTGCTTGAAGACTTCGAATGCAACAGCGGCCGTAAGTTTGTGTGTCTGACGGGAGCAAGGACATTAGTGAAGGGGTGAGAGTGAAGTACATTCAGAAATGCAGGTACAATAAAAATGCAAGTAAAAATAAAATGATGTCCCTGTATAATGGATTGCTTCAATACAATATCACTGTTTTCGCATTTCAGATGAAAAACTGGTTGTTACGAGTAGTGGCCATTATTTACTTTAGCTGACGGCGCATTTTCTCGACAAAATTTATTGAGAACTCCTTGATTTGAACTGAGGAATACGAAGCAACTACTAAACTTGAGCGGAAAGCAATAATTCTCATTTTATACAGTTATATATTTTATTATGTACAGGGGTTCGATTGAGGTTGGTGTGTTTGTTTTGATGTTCCTTGCATAGAGAGCGTTGTGTATTTAATAAGTTGGTCCGTAATTTTGTTTTGTGCAATAATGGACGCAGGTACATTAATGTTAATATCAAATAGTGGGGATGAGTTAAGATATGGTTTATTTAACGACGCTTGCAACTGCAGAGGTTATATCAGCGTCGCCGGTGTGCCGGAATTTTGTCCTGCAGTTCTTTAACATGCCAGTAAATCTACTGACTTTAGCCTGTCGCATTTAAGCACATTTAAATGCCATCGACCTGGGCCGGGACTTTGGTGAATACGACCCTTAGACCTTGAAAGTCTTAGTTGGACGAAAAGGAGGTTAAAAACGAAAAAAATCCCGCGCAATGAACAATAATCATCTCTTCGTTCGCTATAAAATATTCTACACAAGTTCCACAACTTTTTTCTCTAGAAGAAAGCACTGGTTGTTATATTATTATTATTATTATTATTATTATTATTATTATTATTATTATTATTATTATTATTAATAAAATCAAATAAGTGTGTCGCGATATCGTGGGCGTTCAGTAAAGTGTGTCGTCAGTCAAAAAAAGTTTGGGAACCACTGATTTAATCCATAGTTCCTCTAGCAGAGGTTTCAATACCTACAAGAAGTTTAGTTACACTTATTTGCCGGCAGGGGACAGAGGGACAAAAGGTAAGCTCATTGCCTCAAACGCCATCTAGTATGCAGCTAAGATATTACTAGGACGCGAGAGAGCAGAAATTTAACGTGCGGCTAGCGACAAGAACAGTTCTGCTGTGAGATATAACTGCGCATGCGTGGACTTGGTCAATAAAAACCTAAACTAACCAAACCTAACTTTCGTATATGCAAGATGTGTAAGCGGAGCACGAAGGGAACTTCTTGATTTGATCTGGAATGTGCGCGCGAAAATAAATCCAGGTAAGGATCACGGTGGCACTATATGAGAAATGCGTGCATGCGCCACAGCCAAACAGTTCCTGTCGCGAGCCCCTCCTGAAATTTAGCCCAGACGCTGTAATTTAGGCTTGGAGGTCTCTGACGTGCAGGAAAACTCCGACATAGGACACACTGCTTAAAGTACCTCCCGAAGGACTTGCGCTGCGGATTTTTGCGTCCTGAAAAATTCATCAACCCCAACCGGGTATGAACCCGTAACCCTTGGGTCTAGAGGAAAAATAATATATTTATAAATGTCGATATGCTGAATTTTAATATCGATTGTAAAATGAATACGTGTAAAGAAATACGAGGGCATCTTTGAGTCTAAAAACAGTATTACACAATTTAGAGTCACATGTACAAAAGAATTCCTGAAATCTTACCTGTAGCGTAAAAGCAGAACTATGAAACCTGCTGTGAGAGCAAATCCCAGTGCCGGCTGCATCAACAAGCTCATATCGTAGCAAGTGTCCGAACTCAAGTGCGGAGCAAGGACAAAAAAATTACTTGCGAAACTTCTGGCAGACAAAGCTACTTCACTTGTTGGCAGACAAAGATGTACAAACTTCCACCGATCGCACTTCTTTTGAGAAAGATGTACCAGATAAGAATGCATAATTTCTCTTACAAACATTCATTTTCCGATAATATCGGCGTTCTTGCTGTGATTTTCCATTGTTTTAGTCACTCAGTGCTCCTATCTGCACCGAGAAAGTGAGATATGGAATTGGACAATGAATCTTGCATGTTCAAAAACACAAACCGAATGGATAACATTCAATACTAATACACCGTGATTCAAAATGAAAGAGCGAATTTCAATTCTGTATTACAGACTAACTATCAAAGACAGAAACACATTGCACATGTCACTGGATAGAGGAAGGTTCAAAGTTTTATCTTGCAGACACTGTACAGTCAAAATAAGGACCATGTGTTGCGTGAGAAACATCGAGACGGTAGTCCAGTTCACTCCACATACGCATCAACTGATCCCTGTCTATTGAATTGACAGCATCAACAATTCGATTTCTCAGATCTTCAAGAGTAGCTGTCAAAGGTGGGACAAATACTGTGTCTTTTATATACCCCCACAGATAAAAATCACAAAAAGTAAAGTCTGGTGATCTGGGAGGCCAAAAACAATGAACAAGATCTTGTTGTCCACCTCTTCCAATCCAACGTTGTGGAATGGTGTTCTTCAACTTCCGCAATTTTTTATGTCAGTAATAAACCTGTTTGTGCCGAGGCGGCTGATTGTTGGATCGACGGCGGAACGCACATTGCACTTTCACAATGGACTGACATCTCGCGAATTCCAACACAAAAATGTTATTTCCTGTGGTGTAGCAGCCATGTTGCTATAAACAAACAACAGCGCAGCTGTGTTTCTATCTTTGATAGCTTATAACCAGTGTTGCCATATTTAGCGATAAGTCGCTAAATCTAGGGAATTCTGAATCAGTCTCGGCGACAAATTTTGTAAAGTACGATTAGCGACTTTTCTACGGATTTTTTAAAAATATTTTTCCACTTTTTTCTTTCTTTTATGTTAAAACATTCAACTTAAGTAATGCACTTCTTAGTTTTAGAAGAGGAATGGGTGCATGTTGAGTAGTCTAATGATTCATACGTGAAAGACTGATATCATATTTTTGTGATCAGTGATCAGGGGTGAAAAATGCTGATTCAATGATTCCCTCTCAATGCTACTGCTCCAACACCCATAAACGGTGGCAACTTTGATTGACACGTGACGAATCGCGAGCTGCAGCTGACGTAATCTTGGTTCTTCCCCGCTACGCGGAGATTTTCCACTCCGAACCGACCCGAGGCAATTGAGTTTTGGAATTTTGTCCCGACAGCTCGTGTGAAGCAAGTGAGACTGTAGTTTTTGCTGGTTTTAATCTATACTAATAATAAATATGTAGCCGAAATTTTTCTGGTAATTTTCGATTTTCCAAAAGTAATTGGTCCTAACATATATAATTAACGACCTAAAACCGAAAATCGCTTTTTCGAAATTTTTGTTTGTATGTCTGTCTGTCTGGATGTTTGTTACCTTTTCACGCGATAATGGCTGAACCGATTTATATAAAAACTGGAATATAAATTAAGTTCGTTGTAACTTAAAATTTAGGCTATATGACATTCAAAATATTTTATTTAAAAGGGGCGTTATAAGGGGGTTTGAATTAAATTAGTCGAAATATCTCCCTTATTATTAATTTTCATGAAAAATATTACATAACAAAAGTTTCTTTAAAAATAATTTCCGATAACTTTATTCTATGCAAAATTTTGATAGGACTGATATTTAATGAGATAAAGGAGTTTCAAAATTACAATAACAACGCCATCTAAGGCGGTGTAATGAAATAAAAAACAAATGACTACGTCTATAAGGGGCCTTGGACAACAACAATCGAAAGCTATGAAACATAGTCTACAGAGAATGTTTCTGTGTTTGTATGAAGTAATATCGGAAGCTAAATTAACCGATTTGTATAATTAATTATTAATTCACCATTGGAAAGTGTAGTTTCTCTAGACGGACATAATGCTATAATGTTATTACAGTAACTTCTGAGTGAATCGAGGACAGGTAAGATTAAAATAGCTTCTTACGCACAGAAAACTTGATAGGCTATTCTGTACATTCGTTTCCTGTATTTCCTAAAATAATTTTTATGACCGAATGAGTGGTCTCTGGATCAAAATGATCGTATTTTAATTTTTTAATACAATTTAAATTAAGTAACATATTAAACGATTTATCCTTCTATCAAACACGAATGTTCCCTGGATCAAACGTCCTATTTTAATTATGTAATTACTTTATATTTATTTCTAACGGGTGCAGCGGAGCGCACGGGTACAGCTAGTATATTTAATAGGCTATATATTTAAAAGTGTTACAATTTGCCAGAAAGTGTAGTGTCAATGACTGGACCAAGTGCAGTGTATTCACAATCAGCTGTTCCCACCTCAACATCACAGCCGTCAACAACACAACCAGACTCCGCAGAAGAGGCTGACGGCGAGGAAATTATATTTTCCTCCGCATATGTATGTTTCTCTTATTTTTATTTAGTGATATTTATTATTAATTTTTAGCGACATTTCTGGGGATTTTTTTAAACAAACTTTGGAGAGATTTAGCTACTTTTTGCTGAAAAGTTAGCGAGATTGTAGGGCGACATGTTGGCAACAATGTTTATAATTAGGGCTAGGATTTTGATGAAATTGCATCTTTTTTCTAATAAGCCAGAAACATAGCCGCTTTAGTATTTATATGTTATGTGATAAACTGAGTGTTTCAAGACATATTTGTTAGGGCATTTTTTTTTTGCATTTTTTGCCTGTAAGAGCATCTTTTGTATTATTCGGACATTTTTGAGGCATTTTCATTTAATTTTGGCCACATATACTCATTATTAATATAAAATAGGCTAATGTTTATTTCCTTTGATATTTTGTCTACATATTTTGTTCATTAATACCCATTATTTTTTATTTGGTTATTTAACGACGCTGTATCATCTACGAGATTATTTAGCGCCAATAGAGTTGGTGACAGCGATATGATATTTGGCGAGATGTGGCCGAGGATTCGCCATAGATTACCTGACATTTGTTTTTTGCTTGGGAAAAACCTCGGAAAAACCCAACCAGATAATCAGCCCAAGCGGGAATCGAACCCGCGCCCGAGCGCAACTCCGGATCGGCAGGAAAGCACCTTAACCGACCGAGCTACGCCGGTGGCTAATACCCATTATTTTGTATAAATTTTAATCGTTTTTCTACACAAATATGGCCCTTTTAACGTAGTACACCCCATGTACTGGATCAGTCCAACCATCCCTTCAATACAGACTCCTCTATACCTGCTAATTCCGTATAAGAGTGGCCTTGTGATGGGCTACATGGAACCTACATCAGGTAAAATAATTAAAGTGTACCACTTACAAAAAATTATATAAAATTAAATAAACTTAAATGTTGGTAAGTTACTAGAATTTAATTTAATTACTAGTCTAAATATTAAGTAGCACAAAACTCCTTTCCTACTAAGCCAATTTTAGAAAGTAAGATCAATTTTTAGGGCATTTTAAGGACATTTTTTCATGATTTATAGGTCATAAAAATCCTTGCCCTATTTATAATACAAAATTTAAATCTCCTCTTTCATTTTGAATCACGATGTATTATATGAGTAATAAATATAGATAGAGACTTTGCTGCAATATTTTATTCTTAGAGATTTGCAATGCAAGGTTTAGCTGCTGTTTTCTTAATAGATTACAGGGCCATACTTCTGAGAAAATGTTACAATTCTGTAGTTATTAGTTAAATCAACAGAAGCCTGTTCGCAACTAGGAAGAAAAGAGTGAGGTTAGAGGAACAACACCTCTTTAAAAAAATTTGCCTCAACTGACCCGGTTGACAGTACTTTATAAGGGCCCCACATTAGAGTTACGATTCTATTGCCATGTAGAAAGATGTTAATTCATCAAAAGCTAAGGAAAGAACACTCTGATTACAAACAATCAGATCCTCCAAGTTAGGGGCTTTGACGATAGCTTGCCACCGGTCACACATGAAAAGCTTTCGAAGTGCAAAGAATTCCAGATGCCTGCCTAGAAACAGAGATGAGAACTCAGCAAAACGACCAAAACATGGAACACGGAATGTGCAAAGCTGTGGAGAAAAAATGGACGGCACTGCAAGAGGAATAGAAAATATGAAAATCGATAAGCTAGCTATCAATAAACCCAAAAAGAATGGTTAAGGCAATGAAAATGTTGGAAACTATCTTCATATTATACAGGTGTCCCAAATTGATGTATACACTCTTTGAAATACTATTTCACAGCAAAAAATGAGATAGAAATACGATTTTTGCGGTTTATGATTCAGCATGGAAACATGTTCATCTGTTTGTAAACAAACATGGCGGTGCTATTATCGTCCGATGAACGTAAGTGGATACTGAAATGTTATTGGAAAATGGAGAATGTTTTAGAGGTTCAACGACGTTGGAGGGTTGAATTTGGAACACAACCACCAACAAGGTTAACTATCACAAATATTCGAGACAAGTTTGAAATCGACGGAACGGTGCAAGATGTGTTGAAAGGGCGGTGCGGAAGAAAGAGAAGTTCCACCGATAACGAGTCATGCAGGCTTTTGCACAATCCCCAAAGAAGTCAATGAGGCAATGTTCTCGTGAGATTTGTATCAGCAAATCCAGTGTTAATCGAATTTTGCGAGCTCAAAAATGAAAGACTTACATTCCGAGACTTGTCCACGCACTAAATGGGGACGACCCAGAGATGGATAGGACGAAGAGGAAGTGCTGGAGTTCCAGCCTCGATCTTCAGATTCAACCCCTCCAGACTTCTATCTATGGGGAGCTCTAAAGGACACAGTGTGCGCCACAAAACCATAAACAATGGAGGAACTGAGAGTTCAGATTGAACATGCCTGTAATGATATTCCATTAGCAACAATCCAGTTGGTATGTCGCTCTGTTGTACGTCGTTGTTGGGAGTGTACTGTGGCGGAAGAGGGCCATTTTGAGCATGTACGGGCTTAAGGAATACAAAATCGCAAAAATCGTATTTCTGTCTCATCTCGTTGCTGAGAAATAATGTTTCAAAATGTGTACACATCAATTTGGGAGTCTCTGTATTTAGTGCTGTGCAAAAAAATTAAAGATCGAACAAAGGAGTGTTAGTTCTTAGAGATAACATATTTCAGTCCAAACATCCAACTGGAAGCAATAAACGAGAAATCTGACCCTTAATTTCGATCATCGTAGACATGAAATATCGGTTATTATGATGATGATAATGATTGTTATTATTTTTATTCTTATTCGTATTATTATTATTATTATTATTATTACTATTACTACTACTACTGTACAGATCCAAATGCCATGTATTGTGGGTCCCTATCACCACGGCATGGCGCGTCCTCAGGTCGCGGATAGAGGAGACGGCCTCCAGATATGGAGGGTAGCTGTGAATATTTATTGGATAAGCAGTCGCTGAAGGGGTGGTCCTCCAGCTTGGAGGTTGGGCGAAGGGTTAACAACCCATCACTGTAAAAAAGAGCTTGTTAGGAAACCCCAACTGAACGGGTTACATCAGCTGCCCGTTTATGCGGATGACGTGAATATGTTAGGAAAAAATCCACAAACTATCAGGGACAAAACGGGAATTTTACTTGAAGCAAGTAAGAAGATAGATTTGCAAGTACACCCCGGAAAAACAAAGTGCGGTATATGATTAAGTGTCGTGACCAAAACATAATACGAAATGCAGATATAAAAACTGGAAATTTATCCTTTGAAAAGGTGGGAAAATTCGAGTACTTTGGAGTAACAGTACTTACTTACTGGCTTTTAAGGAACCCGGAGGTTCATTGCCGCCCTCACATAAGCCCGCCATTGTCCCTATCCTGAGCTAGATTAATCCATTCTCTATCATCATATCCCACCTCCCTCAAATCCATTTTAATATCTTCCCATCTACGTCTCGGCCTCCCTAAAGGTCTTTTTCCCTCCGGTCTCCCAACTAACAATCTATATGCATTTCTGGATTCGCCCATACGTGCTACATGCCCTGCCCATCTCAAACGTCTGGATTTAATGTTCCTAATTATGTCAGATGAAGAATACAATGTGTGCAGTTCTGCATTGTGTAACTTTCTCCATTCTCCTGTAACTTCATCCCTTTTAGCCCCAAATATTTTCCTAAGAACCTTATTTTCAAACACCCTTAATCTCTGTTCTTCTCTCAAAGTGAGAGTCCAAGTTTCACAACCATACAGAACAACCGGTAGTATAATTGTTTTATAAATTCTAACTTTCAGATTTTTTGACAGCAGATTAGATGACGAAAGTTTCTCCACCGAATAATAGCAGGCATTTCCCATAATTATTGTGTTTAATTTCGTACCGAGTGTCATTTATATTTGTTACTGTTGCTCCAAGATATTTGAATTTTTCCATCTCTTCGAAGGATAAGTCTCCAATTTTTATATTTCCATTTCGTACAATATTCTGGTCACGAGACATAATCATATACTTTGTTTTTTCTGGATTTACTTCCAAACCTATCGCTTTACTTGCTTCAAGCAGAATTTCGGTGTTTTCCCTAATCGTTTGTGGATTTTCTCCAAACATATTCACGTCATCCGCATAGACAAGAAGCTGATGTAACCCGTTCAATTCCAAACCCTCTGTTATCCTGAACATTAATTTTTAATGTCATATTAATATGTAACATTAAGAATTAATGTCATAATCATTTTGTTAATAATTTAATTTCTTTTATGCTCGACCATGCCGAAATGTAGTAATTATACACCTGGTAGCAGACCTTTAATGTATGTCATTAAAGTACACCTACTCATTAAAGGTCAGCTCTTTCAGCCAATGACGACTCAGGTTACAACTGTTCAGCCAATGACAGGTCAGCTTTCTACCGTTATAAAACCGCAAGTATCGATTATTCTCGGATATGCAATCGAAAGAGAATTAGCGAAAAGTCACGGAGGCTGGAAATCCAATATTGTCGCAGAAGGTTAGTTCTGTTACTATAATAATTGGCGTTAATTGTAAATAATATTCAAATAAATTCAATTTGTCATCTCGTTTTTCAATGTCTAATTTAATTTTAATGTTATCTCTGTAGGTTCTTATGGCCTAGCAAGGTCAATGTGAACATCTGTTCCTCGGAAAAAATCAATACTTTCGCGTCTGCGCACATCTCACAACATACGGGACATTGGCCAAGGTCAGATACAAAGAAAATTAATAATATCAAGGTAGAAATATGGTCGAGCATAAAAAGTCGTATGAAACTCGCCTATAATGGTAATTAAGAAGCTCGTATGAAAATTATGAAACTCGCTTGCGCTCGTTTCATAAATATCCATACTCGCTTCTTAATTACCTTCATTATAGGCTCGTTGCATAATGTACTATTATTGATTTTGTATATTTCATAATATTCTGACTGTATAAAACTGTTTATTGTCTGTATTCCCCAGTAGAATTTCTGTGGAGTTAAAAATGTTACAAACTTCTATGATGTGTAATATGACTTTCAATAACATACAATCGTATACTTCGCTCAGTGTACAAAATATATTGATGGGATAACGGTCTATGTTGCCCGTCCGATAGTAAATTTATGAGCGGGATTACATTTTCGGTCCTCCTGCATAATTAGCAGATTGTAACATAGACCGTTATTCGGCCCAACGCTTCAATTACAATCACGACTCGCTAATTCGCAAATATACAAGAAGAGTCCATCAAGAATCACATTTCCACGTCTATCATGTAACGCAAACTATACAGAAGCTACTCAGTATGCACAACCTTGTCTAAAGTGACCTATACAACTCAACGACGTTTTATCTTATCTACTCGTAGGCTATTATTTGATAAATATGCACGTTTTTTTTCAAGTTTACTTGCACAACAAAAATCAGTGCAAAACAAAACTATTTATAGAAGAGGAAAAAAACCGAAGACAAATGCACTCTGCTAAGGGTCAGTAAACCCCAATTATTTTAAAACTGGGAATGATGATTAGGCCGATTTACACTTTGAAGAGAACAATATCAGGAGCTCTTTAAAGCAATAAACTCATTACGTAAATTTTGTATGAACATCTAGAATGTGTTACTTTTCCATTTACTGAGTTAATATTCAACTAACAAAAAGCTTATGAGAAACAGTGAACTTATCAAGAAAAACGGTAATCTTAGGATGGATCAAAAAGTAGCATTGGAGAGACGTGGGTTGCATATCACCGTACTGTACGGGCATCTGGTGGGTTTCCCTTGAGATCTGTAAGTCGTACAATCTTCATCTCAATCTGTACAATACACAGCATCTCAAGAAATCCAACACTTAAATCAAATTTGGGAAAATTATAATCACAAATTCTTGAGAATTACTGAACGTACTAGACAAGAATTTTCCTACAGGTA
Source organism: Periplaneta americana (assembly GCF_040183065.1). Taxonomy (NCBI): domain Eukaryota; kingdom Metazoa; phylum Arthropoda; class Insecta; order Blattodea; family Blattidae; genus Periplaneta; species Periplaneta americana. The sequence goes on along the minus strand of NC_091129.1, from coordinate 9,796,415 downwards.
CTTCCACAGTGTAGTATATACAGTCACGAAGCTTGGCATGATTTTTTGCAATTCTCGCGATAGTTGCTAGCCGCTTGAAGCGCTGTGAGTACTAGGAACAATAGACTGTGCCATTGCCATCGTGATCTAATACAGGCCGTAAGGCAGACCATGTAGCTCGCTTAACCCGATCACGAAGGACGGCGTTTCAACCATATAAATTAGTTGGAATACATAAACAGTAACATATGTTTCTCTAAAATGTAGTGTAATTCCATTACTAAAATTTAAACAATGATTATGACACACTTCAGACATAATTCACTTGCGAGTTAAGGTGTAATATTATTTACGTTGTTCGTATGTGTAATACCTGCCTTTATTTCGATTAAATATTAGGAAATTCTTGTACATTCATTTATACACGATTCAATAATTTTCAATTGCACCGCACGGATATTTAGATATGTTGAAATTATAGATTATGTTTACTGTACTAGTTGCCCCTTTCTGTCTAATTTTAGTGGTCTCCAATGCCTTGCCATTCATATGAAAATTATAGGTTATGTTTACTATATTTAACTTATATTCCTAAATTCACAATCATATATTATAATTAAGCATAATGTCATGTATGATACCCCGGACATTCAATTTGTCTGTATTTTAATACTACAATTGAGTAGTGAATTATTGTATTTATCTACTACTTAAGAGACGAAGTAACACAATAGTACGCACACTAATTCCATAGGAGTGGTATGGTAAATGTTTTGTCTAAAATTAAGGAAGGTAGATGTGCTAAATTAAAATCACAACATAAATTCTTTTTTATTAACCTTCAAAATAGCTTCCATTCTAAATTTCAAATGTTGACGCGAACAGATTATGTTAACATGCAAAATTCTCTTCTCATTAAAATAACATAGTTTTGCAATTATTTCTGCAACATATCATGCAACAAGAAGTAAACGGAACTTATGGACACATTACACTAAATAAAGCTTAGCAATGATACGCAATAAAGTTATAATATATTTCACTGAGCTCCATATACAGAAATAGAAAACCCGAACAAACATTACGGCCTGGTCTAGATCGAAAAGGCATTAACTGTGCCGTATTTCGCATTTTTGTGAAAAGCTATGTAAACTGTGAAATGTTCGTTATCGGTTGTAATAACTGTAAATGGCTAAAATACAATAATTAGAATAATAATATGGGACAAGGAGACGTTTGTAATATTACAAATTGTAAGAAAAATAGGTTAGAGTTATCCTTCTTCCGAAAGATCCAGGAAGGTGAGTTTATACAGGGACATCATTTTATTTTTACTTCAATTTTTATTGTACCTGAGTATTTGAATGTACTTCACTCTCACCCCTTCTAATAATGAAGTTCAACCGTCCTCCACACAGATTCAAGACCGCATATAGTCATAGTAGCCTTACGGTCATAGTAAACACTACGTTCCAAAAATATGTTCGCGTTTACCAGTGACGAAAGAGCTTTCAATATTGAATCATTTTCGCACAGGTACTGTCGTCTATTTGCCTACGTCGTATCCCGGTTTCCCCCACCTGCTTTTATTCGCCAGCTAGTGGCTGGGCTGTCGTCTTAGTTGTTTTGTGAGAACATTAATTTCTGTTACGAATTGGACGTCTACGTAATATCATACAACTGTTTAAAACAACTTAAATAAAAGGGCCTCGTTAAGTAATTAACTGTCACGTGATTTCCTCCCTTTCTACGACATAACCACTTGGACGGACAGTAGATAGTATGTCTGAGTAATTTTATCTTTTCGGATCGGGCAGAAGTGAAGATTGAATTTACAGTACGTAAGGTACTCTTTTATAGAGTAGGTACAGAATTATTTCAACATGAGTTACTAGTTACAAGGACGAAACTGGTAATTGGGATTAGGTACAATAGTCTATAGTGCGATAATATGCACATTAGAACTGAAGCCTGTATCGAAATGAACGGCCACCATTTAAAAAAATGTGTTTAAATATCCATATTATGATTATTTTTCAATTTAACTTCATTCTCTATAGTGTACGCTAATGTGCTGTAGACAGTATAATATACACTGCATAATGAACACGTCCACATGGACAGCTCAGTTCGTGAGTAAAAACACTCATTGTTAATACTGTACTGTATTTTGATTAAACAAAAATCTAATGAAAATGATCAAACTCAAAAGCGCGATATTTCCTAGTTTACGTAAATGGATGAACTACTTTTCTTCCCTCCTATACCTTGCAAAGTGATTTGTTTGTATATTACGCCAGTATCATCGAACTCCGGTCGTGGAAGGGAGTAGCAAACGGTGTTGATCCAAAGGTAGAGCCAGGTTAATATTAAAAATGTTAGTAAAAATAAAATGATGTCCCTGTAGAATATAATATATATTTTATCAAAATAATATATAAACCTTCTGTATTTCATATTTCAATAGTGGAAGGAAGGTATTAATTTTTTTCAAAAGAACACGATATCGAAAGTACAATACATTTTATCGTCTGCGAGGGAAAGAGTATGTGATGAGGCGATAGTAGCGATCCTGGTGGTGAGCAACTATCTATGTTTGCTTATTTAGTAAGTATTGAGCTTCGTGATTGTATGTATTAGACTGTGGTACTTCTTAGAAAAAACGCAACCAAAGCGAGAAGGGTCGAATAGTACATAGGTAGATGTGGACTCACCGAGGATGGCTCTGAGATGGCCCTCCAAGGTCTGCAGCACCGTGGATTTGACCTCCTTGACACTCTTCCCGAGGAACTGCTCGGAAGCCGTTTGGAGCAGCTCCTCGGCCTTCATGATCTTGCACTGGGCCACGCCGGTGACAGTGAGGGGAACCCCCTGGGCAGTCTCGACGCTCTCGCACATCGGATTCAAGGTCATGACCTCGAGCGACAATCTCTGTACGTCCGTGACGAACCACCACGCCCACGACCATCCTCCCACAATCGTATTCTTCTTCGTGGATCCACAACAGCCTCCTGCAACAAAACAATACCTTTGTTGTGAACATCTCAATTTAAACATATTGTAACTTTTATTTTCAACAATAATGTGAGTTTTACTTCTAAATTTAATCACACACCCGTCGACAATGTGCATTCCACTCAACACTGCAACACAATAGTCGTTATTGCACTCCACAGAACGACAATGACTATTCAAGTGTATTATTGAGAAGAACAACAGTGTACTCCTAATTTAAACTAATGTTCACAAAGCACTATTTACAAAACAAAACTGTTAGTTCTCAGTTCACAGTTCATTTTCCTTGGCTAGTTCTTCTAGCTCGCTCACTCACTCAAGTTCACGGTATATCGAACCCCAAGCCTTCCAGATACAGTTTACTGCACTTCGAACCGAAGACTTTCAGATACAGTTCCCTGCACTTCGAACCCAAGACTTCCGGATACGCCGCACTCGCCTGGACGCTGCCACAGTTGCGGACCCACTCAAGTTCACTGCATGTCGAACCCAAGACTTCCGGACGCGTTGCTTCTGCCTGGACGCGGCCACAGATACTCACTCAAGTTCACTGCACGTCGAACCCCCCCCCCCCGGTCTCGAAGGCTGGCTTCCTTACTCGCTCGCTGCTGATTCACAAACTGACTGACCAAACTTCTGGCTCACTTGCCCCTTTTTCATTTCTACAACAATCGGTTCACGTGGCTTTTGCGAAACTTCCAGATATTCCCCCCCTTGCTCCTTCTGCTCCGCGTCACGCCACACCTTCCCTCGCACTAGATGCGCGCGCAACTTCCCCGACGCAACTAGGTCTTCCAACACGGCGCCACAATATATATATATATATCGTCGGTTTCTTGGTAAAACTGACCAAGTCCAAAATGCAAACTTGTTGGGAAGAGGCATTTAAAGGTTTAATGATCCATCCAAAGATACCAGTACTTCTTCAGATGTCAGTAATAAGTTATTTTGAAGGTAAATACGCTATATTATTAGTTTTTAATATGAAATTATGTCTTAAATTTTCATAATGCTTGGAAGCCTTGGAATGTGACTTGGTCACTTTTACCAAGAAACCGACGATATATATATATATATATATATATATATATATATATATATATATATATATAATTCTTTGTCAATGTATGTTATGGCAACTAAATTCTTTGTTCATGTGGACAAATGGGAAGCGATTTACACACATGAACACAACGTGAATTCTAGCATGAAATGAAAGTATTTGCACGCCCACTTCAATAACACTGCAGTCGTTTATCTAATAAGTATTCCTTCGAGAATATCGCACACTGATGGTATCCAGAGTTTTAAAAATAATATTCGTCACCTTGTCCTTTACTTTTTGCCACACACTGCCAGGAACACAGAACTTAGATTAGATTCCGTTTTTAAAATGTGGCTAGTGACACATGTAAGGGAGTGCCAAGAATTTACGGTGACGTGATTGATTTTGATAAACCGGAAAAATGAGCAGATATAAATACAAGATTCCCTTCCAACTCATTGTTTGCCAGTAGGTGAGCCGACTCAACACCCACCATTACTAGAGTCCAACGAATTAACCACCTCTTTAACTGCTTGTAGATGCTGAGCATAATACAGAATGGCGCAGAGAAACGGAACATTTTGGGAATAGTGGTAGCAGCCCTTGGGACGTGGCAAACTTGCGAGACAGATTGGAACTCATTTAGAACGCCTTGCAATTTAAGAACTATAAAC